>NW_022994172.1:0-94603 GCF_012275295.1 Melopsittacus undulatus | reverse complement strand
CTCATGGGGGGGGGGAGAAAGGAAAAAGAAAGAAAGAAAGAGTGCAGCCTAACCCCTGACGTGGGGAAAAGTGGGTACCCTGGCCCTCATGGGGGGGAGAAAGAAAGAAAGAAAGAGTGCAGCCTAACCCTGACGTGGGGAAAAGTGGGTACCCTGGCCCTCATGGGGGGAGAAAGAAAGAAGAAGAAAGAAAGAGTGCAGCCTAACCCCTGACGGGGGGAAAAGTGGGTACACTGTCCCTCATGGGGGGGGAGAAAGAAAGAAAGAAAGAGTGCAGCCTAACCCTGACGTGGGGAAAAGTGGGTACCCTGGCCCTCATGGGGGGGGAGAAAGAAAGAAAGAAGAGTGCAGCCTAACCCCTGACGTGGGGAAAAGTGGGTACCCTGGCCCTCATGGGGGGGGAGAAAGAAAGAAAGAAAGGATAAGGAATGGAAAGTAAAAAGTTGGTGAATGGGGGGAGAGAAAAAGTGAAAGAGTCCTAACCCCTGACGTGGGGAAAAGTGGGTACCTGGCCCTCATGGGGGGGGAGAAAGAAAAGAAAGAAAGAAAGAGAGTGCAGCCTAACCCCTGACGTGGGGAAAAGTGGGTACCCTGGCCCTCATGAGGGGGGGAGAAAGAAAGAAAGAAAGAGTGCAGCCTAACCCCTGACGTGGGGAAAAGTGGGTACCCTGGCCCTCATGGGGGGGGAGAGAAAGAAAGAAAGAAAGAGTGCAGCCTAACCCCTGACGTGGGGAAAAGTGGGTACCCTGGCCCTCATGGGGGGGGGGAGAAAGAAAGAAAGAAAGAGTGCAGCCTAAACCCTGACGTGGGGAAAAGTGGGTACCCTGGCCCTCATGGGGGGGGAGAAAGAAAGAAAGAAAGAAAGAGTGCAGCCTAACCCCTGACGTGGGGAAAAGTGGGTACCCTGGCCCTCATGGGGGGGGGAAAGAAAGAAAGAAAGAAAGAGTGCAGCCTAACCCTGACGTGGGGAAAAGTGGGTACCCTGGCCCTCATGAGGGGGGGAGAAAGAAAGAAAGAAAGAGTGCAGCCTAACCCCTGACGTGGGGAAAAGTGGGTACCCTGGCCCTCATGGGGGGGGAGAAAGAAAGAAAGAAAGAGTGCAGCCTAACCCTGACGTGGGGAAAAGTGGGTACCCTGGCCCTCATGGGGGGGAGAGAAAGAAAGAAAGAAAGAGTGCAGCCTAACCCCTGACGTGGGGAAAAGTGGGTACCCTGGCCCTCATGGGGGGGGAGAAAGAAAGAAAGAAGAGAAAGAGTGCAGCCTAACCCCTGACGTGGGGAAAAGTGGGTACCCTGGCCCTCATGGGGGGGGAGAAAGAAAGAAAGAAAGAGTGCAGCCTAACCCCTGACGTGGGGAAAAGTGGGTACCCTGGCCCTCATGGGGGGGAGAAAAGAAAGAAAGAAAGAGTGCAGCCTAACCCTGACGTGGGGAAAAAGTGGGTACCCTGGCCCTCATGGGGGGGGAGAAAGAAAGAAAGAAAGAGTGCAGCCTAACCCCTGACGTGGGGAAAAGTGGGTACCCTGGCCCTCATGGGGGGGGGAGAAAGAAAGAAAGAAAGAGTGCAGCCTAACCCCTGACGTGGGGAAAAGTGGGTACCCTGGCCCTCATGAGGGGGGAGAAAGAAAGAAAGAAAGAGTGCAGCCTAACCCCTGACGTGGGGAAAAGTGGGTACCCTGGCCCTCATGGGGGGGGGAGAAAGAAAGAAAGAAAGAGTGCAGCCTAACCCCTGACGTGGGGAAAAGTGGGTACCCTGGCCCTCATGGGGGGGGAGAAAGAAAGAAAGAAAGAGTGCAGCCTAACCCCTGACGTGGGGAAAAGTGGGTACCCTGGCCCTCATGGGGGGGGAGAAAGAAAGAAAGAAAGAAAGAGTGCAGCCTAACCCCTGACGTGGGGAAAAGTGGGTACCCTGGCCCTCATGGGGGGGGGAGAAAGAAAGAAAGAAAGAAAGAGTGCAGCCTAACCCCTGACGTGGGGAAAAGTGGGTACCCTGGCCCTCATGGGGGGGGAGAAAGAAAGAAAGAAAGAGTGCAGCCTAACCCCTGACGTGGGGAAAAGTGGGTACCCTGGCCCTCATGGGGGGGGAGAAAGAAAGAAAGAAAGAAAGAGTGCAGCCTAACCCCTGACGTGGGGAAAAGTGGGTACCCTGGCCCTCATGGGGGGGGAGAAAGAAAGAAAGAAAGAAAGAGTGCAGCCTAACCCCTGACGTGGGGAAAAGTGGGTACCCTGGCCCTCATGGGGGGGGAGAAAGAAAGAAAGAAAGAAAGAGTGCAGCCTAACCCCTGACGTGGGGAAAAGTGGGTACCCTGGCCCTCATGGGGGGGGGAGAAAGAAAGAAAGAAAGAGTGCAGCCTAACCCCTGACGTGGGGAAAAGTGGGTACCCTGGCCCTCATGGGGGGGGAGAAAGAAAGAAAGAAAGAGTGCAGCCTAACCCCTGACGTGGGGAAAAGTGGGTACCCTGGCCCTCATGGGGGGGAGAAAGAAAGAAAGAAAGAGTGCAGCCTAACCCTGACGTGGGGAAAAGTGGGTACCCTGGCCCTCATGGGGGGAGAAAGAAAGAAAGAAAGAGTGCAGCCTAACCCCTGACGTGGGGAAAAGTGGGTACCCTGGCCCTCATGGGGGGGGGAAAAAGAAAGAAAGAAAGAGTGCAGCCTAACCCCTGACGTGGGGAAAAGTGGGTACCCTGGCCCTCATGGGGGGGGAGAAAGAAAGAAAGAAAGAGTGCAGCCTAACCCCTGACGTGGGGAAAAGTGGGTACCCTGGCCCTCATGGGGGGGAGAAAGAAAGAAGAAAGAAAGAGTGCAGCCTAACCCCTGACGTGGGGAAAAGTGGGTACCCTGGCCCTCATGGGGGGGGAGAAAGAAAGAAAGAAAGAAAGAGTGCAGCCTAACCCCTGACGTGGGGAAAAGTGGGTACCCTGGCCCTCATGATGGGGGGAGAAAGAAAGAAAGAAAGAGTGCAGCCTAACCCCTGACGTGGGGAAAAGTGGGTACCCTGGCCCTCATGGGGGGGGAGAAAGAAAGAAAGAAAGAAAGAGTGCAGCCTAACCCCTGACGTGGGGAAAAGTGGGTACCCTGGCCCTCATGGGGGGGGAGAAAGAAAGAAAGAAAGAAAGAGTGCAGCCTAACCCCTGACGTGGGGAAAAGTGGGTACCCTGGCCCTCATGGGGGGGGAGAAAGAAAGAAAGAAAGAAAGAGTGCAGCCTAACCCCTGACGTGGGGAAAAGTGGGTACCCTGGCCCTCATGGGGGGGGAGAAAGAAAGAAAGAAAGAGTGCAGCCTAACCCCTGACGTGGGGAAAAGTGGGTACCCTGGCCCTCATGGGGGGGAGAAAGAAAGAAAGAAAGAGTGCAGCCTAACCCCTGACGTGGGGAAAAGTGGGTACCCTGGCCCTCATGGGGGGGAGAAAAAGAAAGAAAGAAAGAGTGCAGCCTAACCCCTGACGTGGGGAAAAGTGGGTACCCTGGCCCTCATGGGGGGGGAGAAAGAAAGAAAGAAAGAAAGAGTGCAGCCTAACCCCTGACGTGGGGAAAAGTGGGTACCCTGGCCCTCATGGGGGGGGAGAAAGAAAGAAAGAAAGAGTGCAGCCTAACCCCTGACGTGGGGAAAAGTGGGTACCCTGGCCCTCATGGGGGGGAGAAAGAAAGAAAGAAAGAAAGAGTGCAGCCTAACCCCTGACGTGGGGAAAAGTGGGTACCCTGGCCCTCATGATGGGGGGAGAAAGAAAGAAAGAAAGAGTGCAGCCTAACCCCTGACGTGGGGAAAAGTGGGTACCCTGGCCCTCATGGGGGGGGAGAAAGAAAGAAAGAAAGAAAGAGTGCAGCCTAACCCCTGACGTGGGGAAAAGTGGGTACCCTGGCCCTCATGGGGGGGGAGAAAGAAAGAAAGAAAGAGTGCAGCCTAACCCCTGACGTGGGGAAAAGTGGGTACCCTGGCCCTCATGGGGGGGGGAGAAAGAAAGAAAGAAAGAGTGCAGCCTAACCCCTGACGTGGGGAAAAGTGGGTACCCTGGCCCTCATGGGGGGGGAGAAAGAAAGAAAGAAAGAGTGCAGCCTAACCCCTGACGTGGGGAAAAGTGGGTACCCTGGCCCTCCTGGGGGGGGGAGAAAGAAAGAAAGAAAGAGTGCAGCCTAACCCCTGACGTGGGGAAAAGTGGGTACCCTGGCCCTCATGGGGGGGGAGAAAGAAAGAAAGAAAGAGTGCAGCCTAACCCCTGACGTGGGGAAAAGTGGGTACCCTGGCCCTCATGGGGGGGAGAAAGAAAGAAAGAAAGAGTGCAGCCTAACCCCTGACGTGGGGAAAAGTGGGTACCCTGGCCCTCATGGGGGGGGAGAAAGAAAGAAAGAAAGAGTGCAGCCTAACCCCTGACGTGGGGAAAAGTGGGTACCCTGGCCCTCATGGGGGGGGAGAAAGAAAGAAAGAAAGAGTGCAGCCTAACCCCTGACGTGGGGAAAAGTGGGTACCCTGGCCCTCATGGGGGGGAAAGAAAGAAAGAAAGAAAGAGTGCAGCCTAACCCCTGACGTGGGGAAAAGTGGGTACCCTGGCCCTCATGATGGGGGGAGAAAGAAAGAAAGAAAGAGTGCAGCCTAACCCCTGACGTGGGGAAAAGTGGGTACCCTGGCCCTCATGGGGGGGGAGAAAGAAAGAAAGAAAGAGTGCAGCCTAACCCCTGACGTGGGGAAAAGTGGGTACCCTGGCCCTCATGGGGGGGAGAAAGAAAGAAAGAAAGAGTGCAGCCTAACCCTGACGTGGGGAAAAGTGGGTACCCTGGCCCTCATGGGGGGGGAGAAAGAAAGAAAGAAAGAGTGCAGCCTAACCCCTGACGTGGGGAAAAGTGGGTACCCTGGCCCTCATGGGGGGGGAGAAAGAAAGAAAGAAAGAGTGCAGCCTAACCCCTGACGTGGGGAAAAGTGGGTACCCTGGCCCTCATGGGGGGGGAGAAAGAAAGAAAGAAAGAAAGAGTGCAGCCTAACCCCTGACGTGGGGAAAAGTGGGTACCCTGGCCCTCATGGGGGGGGAGAAAGAAAGAAAGAAAGAGTGCAGCCTAACCCCTGACGTGGGGAAAAGTGGGTACCCTGGCCCTCATGGGGGGGGAGAAAGAAAGAAAGAAAGAGTGCAGCCTAACCCCTGACGTGGGGAAAAGTGGGTACCCTGGCCCTCATGGGGGGGGAGAAAGAAAGAAAGAAAGAGTGCAGCCTAACCCCTGACGTGGGGAAAAGTGGGTACCCTGGCCCTCATGGGGGGGGAGAAAGAAAGAAAGAAAGAGTGCAGCCTAACCCCTGACGTGGGGAAAAGTGGGTACCCTGGCCCTCATGGGGGGGGAGAAAGAAAGAAAGAAAGAGTGCAGCCTAACCCCTGACGTGGGGAAAAGTGGGTACCCTGGCCCTCATGGGGGGGAGAAAGAAAGAAAGAAAGAGTGCAGCCTAACCCCTGACGTGGGGAAAAGTGGGTACCCTGGCCCTCATGGGGGGGGAGAAAGAAAGAAAGAAAGAAAGAGTGCAGCCTAACCCCTGACGTGGGGAAAAGTGGGTACCCTGGCCCTCATGGGGGGGAGAAAAGAAAGAAAGAAAGAGTGCAGCCTAACCCCTGACGTGGGGAAAAGTGGGTACCCTGGCCCTCATGGGGGGGGAGAAAGAAAGAAAGAAAGAGTGCAGCCTAACCCCTGACGTGGGGAAAAGTGGGTACCCTGGCCCTCATGGGGGGGGAGAAAGAAAGAAAGAAAGAGTGCAGCCTAACCCCTGACGTGGGGAAAAGTGGGTACCCTGGCCCTCATGGGGGGGAGAAAGAAAGAAAGAAAGAGTGCAGCCTAACCCCTGACGTGGGGAAAAGTGGGTACCCTGGCCCTCATGGGGGGGGGGAGAAAGAAAGAAAGAAAGAGTGCAGCCTAACCCCTGACGTGGGGAAAAGTGGGTACCCTGGCCCTCATGGGGGGGGAGAAAGAAAGAAAGAAAGAAAGAGTGCAGCCTAACCCCTGACGTGGGGAAAAGTGGGTACCCTGGCCCTCATGGGGGGGGGAGAAAGAAAGAAAGAAAGAGTGCAGCCTAACCCCTGACGTGGGGAAAAGTGGGTACCCTGGCCCTCATGGGGGGGGGAGAAAGAAAGAAAGAAAGAGTGCAGCCTAACCCCGGACGTGGGGAAAAGTGGGTACCCTGGCCCTCATGGGGGGGGAGAAAGAAAGAAAGAAAGAGTGCAGCCTAACCCCTGACGTGGGGAAAAGTGGGTACCCTGGCCCTCATGGGGGGGGAGAAAGAAAGAAAGAAAGAGTGCAGCCTAACCCCTGACGTGGGGAAAAGTGGGTACCCTGGCCCTCATGGGGGGGAGAAAGAAAGAAAGAAAGAGTGCAGCCTAACCCCTGACGTGGGGAAAAGTGGGTACCCTGGCCCTCATGGGGGGGGAGAAAGAAAGAAAGAAAGAGTGCAGCCTAACCCCTGACGTGGGGAAAAGTGGGTACCCTGGCCCTCATGGGGGGGGAGAAAGAAAGAAAGAAAGAGTGCAGCCTAACCCCTGACGTGGGGAAAAGTGGGTACCCTGGCCCTCATGGGGGGGGGAGAAAGAAAGAAAGAAAGAGTGCAGCCTAACCCCTGACGTGGGGAAAAGTGGGTACCCTGGCCCTCATGATGGGGGGGAGAGAAAGAAAGAAAGAAAGAGTGCAGCCTAACCCCTGACGTGGGGAAAAGTGGGTACCCTGGCCCTCATGGGGGGGGAGAAAGAAAGAAAGAAAGAGTGCAGCCTAACCCCTGACGTGGGGAAAAGTGGGTACCCTGGCCCTCATGGGGGGGGAGAAAGAAAGAAAGAAAGAGTGCAGCCTAACCCCTGACGTGGGGAAAAGTGGGTACCCTGGCCCTCATGGGGGGGGAGAAAGAAAGAAAGAAAGAAAGAGTCCAGCCTAACCCCTGACGTGGGGAAAAGTGGGTACCCTGGCCCTCATGGGGGGGGAGAAAGAAAGAAAGAAAGAGTGCAGCCTAACCCCTGACGTGGGGAAAAGTGGGTACCCTGGCCCTCATGGGGGGGGAGAAAGAAAGAAAGAAAGAGTGCAGCCTAACCCCTGACGTGGGGAAAAGTGGGTACCCTGGCCCTCATGGGGGGGGAGAAAGAAAGAAAGAAAGAGTGCAGCCTAACCCCTGACGTGGGGAAAAGTGGGTACCCTGGCCCTCATGGGGGGGGAGAAAGAAAGAAAGAAAGAGTGCAGCCTAACCCCTGACGTGGGGAAAAGTGGGTACCCTGGCCCTCATGGGGGGGGAGAAAGAAAGAAAGAAAGAGTGCAGCCTAACCCCTGACGTGGGGAAAAGTGGGTACCCTGGCCCTCATGGGGGGGGAGAAAGAAAGAAAGAAAGAGTGCAGCCTAACCCCTGACGTGGGGAAAAGTGGGTACCCTGGCCCTCATGGGGGGGGAGAAAGAAAGAAAGAAAGAGTGCAGCCTAACCCCTGACGTGGGGAAAAGTGGGTACCCTGGCCCTCATGGGGGGGGGAGAAAGAAAGAAAGAAAGAGTGCAGCCTAACCCCTGACGTGGGGAAAAGTGGGTACCCTGGCCCTCATGGGGGGGGAGAAAGAAAGAAAGAAAGAAAGAGTGCAGCCTAACCCCTGACGTGGGGAAAAGTGGGTACCCTGGCCCTCATGGGGGGGGAGAAAGAAAGAAAGAAAGAGTGCAGCCTAACCCCTGACGTGGGGAAAAGTGGGTACCCTGGCCCTCATGGGGGGGGAGAAAGAAAGAAAGAAAGAGTGCAGCCTAACCCCTGACGTGGGGAAAAGTGGGTACCCGGGCCCTCATGGGGGGGGGAGAAAGAAAGAAAGAAAGAGTGCAGCCTAACCCCTGACGTGGGGAAAAGTGGGTACCCTGGCCCTCATGGGGGGGGAGAAAGAAAGAAAGAAAGAGTGCAGCCTAACCCCTGACGTGGGGAAAAGTGGGTACCCTGGCCCTCATGGGGGGGGAGAAAGAAAGAAAGAAAGAGTGCAGCCTAACCCCTGACGTGGGGAAAAGTGGGTACCCTGGCCCTCATGGGGGGGGAGAAAGAAAGAAAGAAAGAGTGCAGCCTAACCCCTGACGTGGGGAAAAGTGGGTACCCTGGCCCTCATGGGGGGGGAGAGAAAGAAAGAAAGAAAGAGTGCAGCCTAACCCCTGACGTGGGGAAAAGTGGGTACCCTGGCCCTCATGGGGGGGGAGAAAGAAAGAAAGAAAGAGTGCAGCCTAACCCCTGACGTGGGGAAAAGTGGGTACCCTGGCCCTCATGGGGGGGGAGAAAGAAAGAAAGAAAGAGTGCAGCCTAACCCCTGACGTGGGGAAAAGTGGGTACCCTGGCCCTCATGGGGGGGGAGAAAGAAAGAAAGAAAGAGTGCAGCCTAACCCCTGACGTGGGGAAAAGTGGGTACCCTGGCCCTCATGGGGGGGGAGAAAGAAAGAAAGAAAGAGTGCAGCCTAACCCCTGACGTGGGGAAAAGTGGGTACCCTGGCCCTCATGGGGGGGGAGAAAGAAAGAAAGAAAGAAAGAGTGCAGCCTAACCCCTGACGTGGGGAAAAGTGGGTACCCTGGCCCTCATGGGGGGGGAGAAAGAAAGAAAGAAAGAGTGCAGCCTAACCCCTGACGTGGGGAAAAGTGGGTACCCTGGCCCTCATGGGGGGGGAGAAAGAAAGAAAGAAAGAGTGCAGCCTAACCCCTGACGTGGGGAAAAGTGGGTACCCTGGCCCTCATGGGGGGGGAGAAAGAAAGAAAGAAAGAGTGCAGCCTAACCCCTGACGTGGGGAAAAGTGGGTACCCTGGCCCTCATGGGGGGGGAGAGAAAGAAAGAAAGAAAGAGTGCAGCCTAACCCCTGACGTGGGGAAAAGTGGGTACCCTGGCCCTCATGGGGGGGGAGAAAGAAAGAAAGAAAGAAAGAGTGCAGCCTAACCCCTGACGTGGGGAAAAGTGGGTACCCTGGCCCTCATGGGGGGGAGAGAAAGAAAGAAAGAAAGAGTGCAGCCTAACCCCTGACGTGGGGAAAAGTGGGTACCCTGGCCCTCATGGGGGGGGAGAAAGAAAGAAAGAAAGAGTGCAGCCTAACCCCTGACGTGGGGAAAAGTGGGTACCCTGGCCCTCATGGGGGGGGAGAAAGAAAGAAAGAAAGAGTGCAGCCTAACCCCTGACGTGGGGAAAAGTGGGTACCCTGGCCCTCATGGGGGGGGAGAAAGAAAGAAAGAAAGAGTGCAGCCTAACCCCTGACGTGGGGAAAAGTGGGTACCCTGGCCCTCATGGGGGGGGAGAAAGAAAGAAAGAAAGAGTGCAGCCTAACCCCTGACGTGGGGAAAAGTGGGTACCCTGGCCCTCATGGGGGGGAGAGAAAGAAAGAAAGAAAGAGTGCAGCCTAACCCCTGACGTGGGGAAAAGTGGGTACCCTGGCCCTCATGGGGGGGGAGAAAGAAAGAAAGAAAGAGTGCAGCCTAACCCCTGACGTGGGGAAAAGTGGGTACCCTGGCCCTCATGGGGGGGGAGAAAGAAAGAAAGAAAGAGTGCAGCCTAACCCCTGACGTGGGGAAAAGTGGGTACCCTGGCCCTCATGGGGGGGGAGAAAGAAAGAAAGAAAGAGTGCAGCCTAACCCCTGACGTGGGGAAAAGTGGGTACCCTGGCCCTCATGGGGGGGGAGAAAGAAAGAAAGAAAGAGTGCAGCCTAACCCCTGACGTGGGGAAAAGTGGGTACCCTGGCCCTCATGGGGGGGAGAGAAAGAAAGAAAGAAAGAGTGCAGCCTAACCCCTGACGTGGGGAAAAGTGGGTACCCTGGCCCTCATGGGGGGGAGAAAGAAAGAAAGAAAGAAAGAGTGCAGCCTAACCCCTGACGTGGGGAAAAGTGGGTACCCTGGCCCTCATGGGGGGGGAGAAAGAAAGAAAGAAAGAAAGAGAGCAGCCTAACCCCTGACGTGGGGAAAAGTGGGTACCCTGGCCCTCATGGGGGGGGAGAGAAAGAAAGAAAGAAAGAGTGCAGCCTAACCCCTGACGTGGGGAAAAGTGGGTACCCTGGCCCTCATGGGGGGGGAGAAAGAAAGAAAGAAAGAGTGCAGCCTAACCCCTGACGTGGGGAAAAGTGGGTACCCTGGCCCTCATGGGGGGGGAGAAAGAAAGAAAGAAAGAGTGCAGCCTAACCCCTGACGTGGGGAAAAGTGGGTACCCTGGCCCTCATGGGGGGGAGAAAGAAAGAAAGAAAGAGTGCAGCCTAACCCCTGACGTGGGGAAAAGTGGGTACCCTGGCCCTCATGGGGGGGGAGAAAGAAAGAAAGAAAGAGTGCAGCCTAACCCCTGACGTGGGGAAAAGTGGGTACCCTGGCCCTCATGGGGGGGGAGAAAGAAAGAAAGAAAGAGTGCAGCCTAACCCCTGACGTGGGGAAAAGTGGGTACCCTGGCCCTCATGGGGGGGGAGAAAGAAAGAAAAAGAAAGAGTGCAGCCTAACCCCTGACGTGGGGAAAAGTGGGTACCCTGGCCCTCATGGGGGGGGAGAAAGAAAGAAAGAAAGAGTGCAGCCTAACCCCTGACGTGGGGAAAAGTGGGTACCCTGGCCCTCATGGGGGGGGAGAAAGAAAGAAAGAAAGAGTGCAGCCTAACCCCTGACGTGGGGAAAAGTGGGTACCCTGGCCCTCATGGGGGGGTGAAAGAAAGAAAGAAAGAAAGAGTGCAGCCTAACCCCTGACGTGGGGAAAAGTGGGTACCCTGGCCCTCATGGGGGGGGAGAAAGAAAGAAAGAAAGAGTGCAGCCTAACCCCTGACGTGGGGAAAAGTGGGTACCCTGGCCCTCATGGGGGGGGAGAAAGAAAGAAAGAAAGAGTGCAGCCTAACCCCTGACGTGGGGAAAAGTGGGTACCCTGGCCCTCATGGGGGGGGAGAGAAAGAAAGAAAGAAAGAGTGCAGCCTAACCCCTGACGTGGGGAAAAGTGGGTACCCTGGCCCTCATGGGGGGGGAGAAAGAAAGAAAGAAAGAGTGCAGCCTAACCCCTGACGTGGGGAAAAGTGGGTACCCTGGCCCTCATGGGGGGGGAGAAAGAAAGAAAGAAAGAGTGCAGCCTAACCCCTGACGTGGGGAAAAGTGGGTACCCTGGCCCTCATGGGGGGGGGAGAAAGAAAGAAAGAAAGAGTGCAGCCTAACCCCTGACGTGGGGAAAAGTGGGTACCCTGGCCCTCATGGGGGGGGAGAAAGAAAGAAAGAAAGAGTGCAGCCTAACCCCTGACGTGGGGAAAAGTGGGTACCCTGGCCCTCATGGGGGGGAGAAAGAAAGAAAGAAAGAAAGAGTGCAGCCTAACCCCTGACGTGGGGAAAAGTGGGTACCCTGGCCCTCATGGGGGGGGAGAAAGAAAGAAAGAAAGAGTGCAGCCTAACCCCTGACGTGGGGAAAAGTGGGTACCCTGGCCCTCATGGGGGGGAGAAAGAAAGAAAGAAAGAGTGCAGCCTAACCCCTGACGTGGGGAAAAGTGGGTACCCTGGCCCTCATGGGGGGGGAGAAAGAAAGAAAGAAAGAGTGCAGCCTAACCCCTGACGTGGGGAAAAGTGGGTACCCTGGCCCTCATGGGGGGGGAGAAAGAAAGAAAGAAAGAGTGCAGCCTAACCCCTGACGTGGGGAAAAGTGGGTACCCTGGCCCTCATGGGGGGGGAGAAAAAGAAAGAAAGAAAGAGTGCAGCCTAACCCCTGACGTGGGGAAAAGTGGGTACCCTGGCCCTCATGGGGGGGGGAGAAAGAAAGAAAGAAAGAGTGCAGCCTAACCCCTGACGTGGGGAAAAGTGGGTACCCTGGCCCTCATGGGGGGGGGAGAAAGAAAGAAAGAAAGAGTGCAGCCTAACCCCTGACGTGGGGAAAAGTGGGTACCCTGGCCCTCAGGGGGGGGGAGAAAGAAAGAAAGAAAGAGTGCAGCCTAACCCCTGACGTGGGGAAAAGTGGGTACCCTGGCCCTCATGGGGGGGGGAGAAAGAAAGAAAGAAAGAGTGCAGCCTAACCCCTGACGTGGGGAAAAGTGGGTACCCTGGCCCTCATGGGGGGGAGAAAGAAAGAAAGAAAGAAAGAGTGCAGCCTAACCCCTGACGTGGGGAAAAGTGGGTACCCTGGCCCTCATGGGGGGGAGAAAGAAAGAAAGAAAGAGTGCAGCCTAACCCCTGACGTGGGGAAAAGTGGGTACCCTGGCCCTCATGGGGGGGGAGAAAGAAAGAAAGAAAGAGTGCAGCCTAACCCCTGACGTGGGGAAAAGTGGGTACCCTGGCCCTCATGGGGGGGGAGAAAGAAAGAAAGAAAGAAAGAGTGCAGCCTAACCCCTGACGTGGGGAAAAGTGGGTACCCTGGCCCTCATGGGGGGGGAGAAAGAAAGAAAGAAAGAGTGCAGCCTAACCCCTGACGTGGGGAAAAGTGGGTACCCTGGCCCTCATGGGGGGGGGAGAAAGAAAGAAAGAAAGAGTGCAGCCTAACCCCTGACGTGGGGAAAAGTGGGTACCCTGGCCCTCATGGGGGGGGGAGAAAGAAAGAAAGAAAGAGTGCAGCCTAACCCCTGACGTGGGGAAAAGTGGGTACCCTGGCCCTCATGGGGGGGGGAGAAAGAAAGAAAGAAAGAGTGCAGCCTAACCCCTGACGTGGGGAAAAGTGGGTACCCTGGCCCTCATGGGGGGGAGAGAAAGAAAGAAAGAAAGAGTGCAGCCTAACCCCTGACGTGGGGAAAAGTGGGTACCCTGGCCCTCATGGGGGGGGAGAAAGAAAGAAAGAAAGAGTGCAGCCTAACCCCTGACGTGGGGAAAAGTGGGTACCCTGGCCCTCATGGGGGGGAGAAAGAAAGAAAGAAAGAGTGCAGCCTAACCCCTGACGTGGGGAAAAGTGGGTACCCTGGCCCTCATGGGGGGGGAGAAAGAAAGAAAGAAAGAGTGCAGCCTAACCCCTGACGTGGGGAAAAGTGGGTACCCTGGCCCTCATGGGGGGGGGAGAAAGAAAGAAAGAAAGAGTGCAGCCTAACCCCTGACGTGGGGAAAAGTGGGTACCCTGGCCCTCATGGGGGGGGAGAAAGAAAGAAAGAAAGAGTGCAGCCTAACCCCTGACGTGGGGAAAAGTGGGTACCCTGGCCCTCATGGGGGGGAGAGAAAGAAAGAAAGAAAGAGTGCAGCCTAACCCCTGACGTGGGGAAAAGTGGGTACCCTGGCCCTCATGGGGGGGGAGAAAGAAAGAAAGAAAGAGTGCAGCCTAACCCCTGACGTGGGGAAAAGTGGGTACCCTGGCCCTCATGGGGGGGGAGAAAGAAAGAAAGAAAGAGTGCAGCCTAACCCCTGACGTGGGGAAAAGTGGGTACCCTGGCCCTCATGGGGGGGAGAAAGAAAGAAAGAAAGAGTGCAGCCTAACCCCTGACGTGGGGAAAAGTGGGTACCCTGGCCCTCATGGGGGGGGAGAAAGAAAGAAAGAAAGAGTGCAGCCTAACCCCTGACGTGGGGAAAAGTGGGTACCCTGGCCCTCATGGGGGGGGAGAAAGAAAGAAAGAAAGAGTGCAGCCTAACCCCTGACGTGGGGAAAAGTGGGTACCCTGGCCCTCATGGGGGGGAGAAAGAAAGAAAGAAAGAAAGAGTGCAGCCTAACCCCTGACGTGGGGAAAAGTGGGTACCCTGGCCCTCATGGGGGGGGAGAAAGAAAGAAAGAAAGAGTGCAGCCTAACCCCTGACGTGGGGAAAAGTGGGTACCCTGGCCCTCATGGGGGGGGAGAAAGAAAGAAAGAAAGAGTGCAGCCTAACCCCTGACGTGGGGAAAAGTGGGTACCCTGGCCCTCATGGGGGGGGGAGAAAGAAAGAAAGAAAGAGTGCAGCCTAACCCCTGACGTGGGGAAAAGTGGGTACCCTGGCCCTCATGGGGGGGGAGAAAGAAAGAAAGAAAGAGTGCAGCCTAACCCCTGACGTGGGGAAAAGTGGGTACCCTGGCCCTCATGGGGGGAGAAAGAAAGAAAGAAAGAAAGAGTGCAGCCTAACCCCTGACGTGGGGAAAAGTGGGTACCCTGGCCCTCATGGGGGGGGAGAAAGAAAGAAAGAAAGAGTGCAGCCTAACCCCTGACGTGGGGAAAAGTGGGTACCCTGGCCCTCATGGGGGGGGAGAAAGAAAGAAAGAAAGAGTGCAGCCTAACCCCTGACGTGGGGAAAAGTGGGTACCCTGGCCCTCATGGGGGGGGAGAAAGAAAGAAAGAAAGAGTGCAGCCTAACCCCTGACGTGGGGAAAAGTGGGTACCCTGGCCCTCATGGGGGGGGAGAAAGAAAGAAAGAAAGAGTGCAGCCTAACCCCTGACGTGGGGAAAAGTGGGTACCCTGGCCCTCATGGGGGGGGAGAAAGAAAGAAAGAAAGAAAGAGTGCAGCCTAACCCCTGACGTGGGGAAAAGTGGGTACCCTGGCCCTCATGGGGGGGGAGAAAGAAAGAAAGAAAGAGTGCAGCCTAACCCCTGACGTGGGGAAAAGTGGGTACCCTGGCCCTCATGGGGGGGGAGAAAGAAAGAAAGAAAGAGTGCAGCCTAACCCCTGACGTGGGGAAAAGTGGGTACCCTGGCCCTCATGGGGGGGGAGAAAGAAAGAAAGAAAGAGTGCAGCCTAACCCCTGACGTGGGGAAAAGTGGGTACCCTGGCCCTCATGGGGGGGGAGAAAGAAAGAAAGAAAGAGTGCAGCCTAACCCCTGACGTGGGGAAAAGTGGGTACCCTGGCCCTCATGGGGGGGGAGAAAGAAAGAAAGAAAGAGTGCAGCCTAACCCCTGACGTGGGGAAAAGTGGGTACCCTGGCCCTCATGGGGGGGAGAAAGAAAGAAAGAAAGAGTGCAGCCTAACCCCTGACGTGGGGAAAAGTGGGTACCCTGGCCCTCATGGGGGGGGGAGAAAGAAAGAAAGAAAGAGTGCAGCCTAACCCCTGACGTGGGGAAAAGTGGGTACCCTGGCCCTCATGGGGGGGAGAAAGAAAGAAAGAAAGAGTGCAGCCTAACCCCTGACGTGGGGAAAAGTGGGTACCCTGGCCCTCATGGGGGGGGGAGAAAGAAAGAAAGAAAGAGTGCAGCCTAACCCCTGACGTGGGGAAAAGTGGGTACCCTGGCCCTCATGATGGGGGAGGAGAAAGAAAGAAAGAAAGAGTGCAGCCTAACCCCTGACGTGGGGAAAAGTGGGTACCCTGGCCCTCATGGGGGGGGAGAAAGAAAGAAAGAAAGAGTGCAGCCTAACCCCTGACGTGGGGAAAAGTGGGTACCCTGGCCCTCATGGGGGGGAGAAAGAAAGAAAGAAAGAGTGCAGCCTAACCCCTGACGTGGGGAAAAGTGGGTACCCTGGCCCTCATGGGGGGGGAGAAAGAAAGAAAGAAAGAGTGCAGCCTAACCCCTGACGTGGGGAAAAGTGGGTACCCTGGCCCTCATGGGGGGGGAGAAAGAAAGAAAGAAAGAGTGCAGCCTACCCCCTGACGTGGGGAAAAGTGGGTACCCTGGCCCTCATGGGGGGGGGAGAAAGAAAGAAAGAAAGAGTGCAGCCTAACCCCTGACGTGGGGAAAAGTGGGTACCCTGGCCCTCATGGGGGGGGGAGAAAGAAAGAAAGAAAGAGTGCAGCCTAACCCCTGACGTGGGGAAAAGTGGGTACCCTGGCCCTCATGGGGGGGGGAGAAAGAAAGAAAGAAAGAGTGCAGCCTAACCCCTGACGTGGGGAAAAGTGGGTACCCTGGCCCTCATGGGGGGGAGAAAGAAAGAAAGAAAGAGTGCAGCCTAACCCCTGACGTGGGGAAAAGTGGGTACCCTGGCCCTCATGGGGGGGGAGAAAGAAAGAAAGAAAGAGTGCAGCCTAACCCCTGACGTGGGGAAAAGTGGGTACCCTGGCCCTCATGGGGGGGGAGAAAGAAAGAAAGAAAGAGTGCAGCCTAACCCCTGACGTGGGGAAAAGTGGGTACCCTGGCCCTCATGGGGGGGGAGAAAGAAAGAAAGAAAGAGTGCAGCCTAACCCCTGACGTGGGGAAAAGTGGGTACCCTGGCCCTCATGGGGGGGGAGAAAGAAAGAAAGAAAGAGTGCAGCCTAACCCCTGACGTGGGGAAAAGTGGGTACCCTGGCCCTCATGGGGGGGGAGAAAGAAAGAAAGAAAGAGTGCAGCCTAACCCCTGACGTGGGGAAAAGTGGGTACCCTGGCCCTCATGGGGGGGAGAAAGAAAGAAAGAAAGAAAGAGTGCAGCCTAACCCCTGACGTGGGGAAAAGTGGGTACCCTGGCCCTCATGGGGGGGGAGAAAGAAAGAAAGAAAGAGTGCAGCCTAACCCCTGACGTGGGGAAAAGTGGGTACCCTGGCCCTCATGGGGGGGGAGAAAGAAAGAAAGAAAGAGTGCAGCCTAACCCCTGACGTGGGGAAAAGTGGGTACCCTGGCCCTCATGGGGGGGGGAGAAAGAAAGAAAGAAAGAGTGCAGCCTAACCCCTGACGTGGGGAAAAGTGGGTACCCTGGCCCTCATGGGGGGGGGAGAAAGAAAGAAAGAAAGAGTGCAGCCTAACCCCTGACGTGGGGAAAAGTGGGTACCCTGGCCCTCATGGGGGGGGAGAAAGAAAGAAAGAAAGAGTGCAGCCTAACCCCTGACGTGGGGAAAAGTGGGTACCCTGGCCCTCATGGGGGGGGAGAAAGAAAGAAAGAAAGAAAGAGTGCAGCCTAACCCCTGACGTGGGGAAAAGTGGGTACCCTGGCCCTCATGGGGGGGGAGAAAGAAAGAAAGAAAGAGTGCAGCCTAACCCCTGACGTGGGGAAAAGTGGGTACCCTGGCCCTCATGGGGGGGGAGAAAGAAAGAAAGAAAGAGTGCAGCCTAACCCCTGACGTGGGGAAAAGTGGGTACCCTGGCCCTCATGGGGGGGGAGAAAGAAAGAAAGAAAGAGTGCAGCCTAACCCCTGACGTGGGGAAAAGTGGGTACCCTGGCCCTCATGGGGGGGGAGAAAGAAAGAAAGAAAGAGTGCAGCCTAACCCCTGACGTGGGGAAAAGTGGGTACCCTGGCCCTCATGGGGGGGGAGAAAGAAAGAAAGAAAGAGTGCAGCCTAACCCCTGACGTGGGGAAAAGTGGGTACCCTGGCCCTCATGGGGGGGGGGAGAAAGAAAGAAAGAAAGAGTGCAGCCTAACCCCTGACGTGGGGAAAAGTGGGTACCCTGGCCCTCATGGGGGGGGGAGAAAGAAAGAAAGAAAGAGTGCAGCCTAACCCCTGACGTGGGGAAAAGTGGGTACCCTGGCCCTCATGGGGGGGGAGAAAGAAAGAAAGAAAGAGTGCAGCCTAACCCCTGACGTGGGGAAAAGTGGGTACCCTGGCCCTCATGGGGGGGGAGAAAGAAAGAAAGAAAGAGTGCAGCCTAACCCCTGACGTGGGGAAAAGTGGGTACCCTGGCCCTCATGGGGGGGGAGAAAGAAAGAAAGAAAGAGTGCAGCCTAACCCCTGACGTGGGGAAAAGTGGGTACCCTGGCCCTCATGGGGGGGAGAAAGAAAGAAAGAAAGAGTGCAGCCTAACCCCTGACGTGGGGAAAAGTGGGTACCCTGGCCCTCATGGGGGGGGAGAAAGAAAGAAAGAAAGAGTGCAGCCTAACCCCTGACGTGGGGAAAAGTGGGTACCCTGGCCCTCATGGGGGGGGAGAAAGAAAGAAAGAAAGAGTGCAGCCTAACCCCTGACGTGGGGAAAAGTGGGTACCCTGGCCCTCATGGGGGGGGAGAAAGAAAGAAAGAAAGAGTGCAGCCTAACCCCTGACGTGGGGAAAAGTGGGTACCCTGGCCCTCATGGGGGGGGAGAAAGAAAGAAAGAAAGAGTGCAGCCTAACCCCTGACGTGGGGAAAAGTGGGTACCCTGGCCCTCATGGGGGGGGAGAAAGAAAGAAAGAAAGAGTGCAGCCTAACCCCTGACGTGGGGAAAAGTGGGTACCCTGGCCCTCATGGGGGGGGAGAAAGAAAGAAAGAAAGAGTGCAGCCTAACCCCTGACGTGGGGAAAAGTGGGTACCCTGGCCCTCATGGGGGGGGAGAAAGAAAGAAAGAAAGAGTGCAGCCTAACCCCTGACGTGGGGAAAAGTGGGTACCCTGGCCCTCATGGGGGGGGAGAAAGAAAGAAAGAAAGAGTGCAGCCTAACCCCTGACGTGGGGAAAAGTGGGTACCCTGGCCCTCATGGGGGGGGAGAAAGAAAGAAAGAAAGAGTGCAGCCTAACCCCTGACGTGGGGAAAAGTGGGTACCCTGGCCCTCATGGGGGGGGAGAAAGAAAGAAAGAAAGAGTGCAGCCTAACCCCTGACGTGGGGAAAAGTGGGTACCCTGGCCCTCATGGGGGGGGGAGAAAGAAAGAAAGAAAGAGTGCAGCCTAACCCCTGACGTGGGGAAAAGTGGGTACCCTGGCCCTCATGGGGGGGAGAAAGAAAGAAAGAAAGAAAGAGTGCAGCCTAACCCCTGACGTGGGGAAAAGTGGGTACCCTGGCCCTCATGGGGGGGGAGAAAGAAAGAAAGAAAGAGTGCAGCCTAACCCCTGACGTGGGGAAAAGTGGGTACCCTGGCCCTCATGGGGGGGGAGAAAGAAAGAAAGAAAGAGTGCAGCCTAACCCCTGACGTGGGGAAAAGTGGGTACCCTGGCCCTCATGGGGGGGGAGAAAGAAAGAAAGAAAGAGTGCAGCCTAACCCCTGACGTGGGGAAAAGTGGGTACCCTGGCCCTCATGGGGGGGGAGAAAGAAAGAAAGAAAGAGTGCAGCCTAACCCCTGACGTGGGGAAAAGTGGGTACCCTGGCCCTCATGGGGGGGGAGAAAGAAAGAAAGAAAGAGTGCAGCCTAACCCCTGACGTGGGGAAAAGTGGGTACCCTGGCCCTCATGGGGGGGGAGAAAGAAAGAAAGAAAGAGTGCAGCCTAACCCCTGACGTGGGGAAAAGTGGGTACCCTGGCCCTCATGGGGGGGGAGAAAGAAAGAAAGAAAGAGTGCAGCCTAACCCCTGACGTGGGGAAAAGTGGGTACCCTGGCCCTCATGGGGGGGGAGAAAGAAAGAAAGAAAGAGTGCAGCCTAACCCCTGACGTGGGGAAAAGTGGGTACCCTGGCCCTCATGGGGGGGAGAAAGAAAGAAAGAAAGAGTGCAGCCTAACCCCTGACGTGGGGAAAAGTAGGTACCCTGGCCCTCATGGGGGGGGGAGAAAGAAAGAAAGAAAGAGTGCAGCCTAACCCCTGACGTGGGGAAAAGTGGGTACCCTGGCCCTCATGGGGGGGAGAAAGAAAGAAAGAAAGAGTGCAGCCTAACCCCTGACGTGGGGAAAAGTGGGTACCCTGGCCCTCATGGGGGGGGAGAAAGAAAGAAAGAAAGAGTGCAGCCTAACCCCTGACGTGGGGAAAAGTGGGTACCCTGGCCCTCATGGGGGGGGAGAAAGAAAGAAAGAAAGAGTGCAGCCTAACCCCTGACGTGGGGAAAAGTGGGTACCCTGGCCCTCATGGGGGGGGAGAAAGAAAGAAAGAAAGAGTGCAGCCTAACCCCTGACGTGGGGAAAAGTGGGTACCCTGGCCCTCATGGGGGGGGAGAAAGAAAGAAAGAAAGAAAGAGTGCAGCCTAACCCCTGACGTGGGGAAAAGTGGGTACCCTGGCCCTCATGGGGGGGGAGAAAGAAAGAAAGAAAGAGTGCAGCCTAACCCCTGACGTGGGGAAAAGTGGGTACCCTGGCCCTCATGGGGGGGGAGAAAGAAAGAAAGAAAGAGTGCAGCCTAACCCCTGACGTGGGGAAAAGTGGGTACCCTGGCCCTCATGGGGGGGGAGAAAGAAAGAAAGAAAGAGTGCAGCCTAACCCCTGACGTGGGGAAAAGTGGGTACCCTGGCCCTCATGGGGGGGGAGAAAGAAAGAAAGAAAGAGTGCAGCCTAACCCCTGACGTGGGGAAAAGTGGGTACCCTGGCCCTCATGGGGGGGGAGAAAGAAAGAAAGAAAGAGTGCAGCCTAACCCCTGACGTGGGGAAAAGTGGGTACCCTGGCCCTCATGGGGGGGGAGAAAGAAAGAAAGAAAGAGTGCAGCCTAACCCCTGACGTGGGGAAAAGTGGGTACCCTGGCCCTCATGGGGGGGAGAAAGAAAGAAAGAAAGAAAGAGTGCAGCCTAACCCCTGACGTGGGGAAAAGTGGGTACCCTGGCCCTCATGGGGGGGGAGAAAGAAAGAAAGAAAGAGTGCAGCCTAACCCCTGACGTGGGGAAAAGTGGGTACCCTGGCCCTCATGGGGGGGAGAAAGAAAGAAAGAAAGAGTGCAGCCTAACCCCTGACGTGGGGAAAAGTGGGTACCCTGGCCCTCATGGGGGGGGAGAAAGAAAGAAAGAAAGAGTGCAGCCTAACCCCTGACGTGGGGAAAAGTGGGTACCCTGGCCCTCATGGGGGGGGAGAAAGAAAGAAAGAAAGAGTGCAGCCTAACCCCTGACGTGGGGAAAAGTGGGTACCCTGGCCCTCATGGGGGGGGAGAAAGAAAGAAAGAAAGAGTGCAGCCTAACCCCTGACGTGGGGAAAAGTGGGTACCCTGGCCCTCATGGGGGGGGAGAAAGAAAGAAAGAAAGAGTGCAGCCTAACCCCTGACGTGGGGAAAAGTGGGTACCCTGGCCCTCATGGGGGGGGAGAAAGAAAGAAAGAAAGAGTGCAGCCTAACCCCTGACGTGGGGAAAAGTGGGTACCCTGGCCCTCATGGGGGGGGAGAAAGAAAGAAAGAAAGAGTGCAGCCTAACCCCTGACGTGGGGAAAAGTGGGTACCCTGGCCCTCATGGGGGGGGAGAAAGAAAGAAAGAAAGAGTGCAGCCTAACCCCTGACGTGGGGAAAAGTGGGTACCCTGGCCCTCATGGGGGGGGAGAAAGAAAGAAAGAAAGAGTGCAGCCTAACCCCTGACGTGGGGAAAAGTGGGTACCCTGGCCCTCATGGGGGGGGAGAGAAAGAAAGAAAGAAAGAGTGCAGCCTAACCCCTGACGTGGGGAAAAGTGGGTACCCTGGCCCTCATGGGGGGGGAGAAAGAAAGAAAGAAAGAGTGCAGCCTAACCCCTGACGTGGGGAAAAGTGGGTACCCTGGCCCTCATGGGGGGGGAGAAAGAAAGAAAGAAAGAGTGCAGCCTAACCCCTGACGTGGGGAAAAGTGGGTACCCTGGCCCTCATGGGGGGGGAGAAAGAAAGAAAGAAAGAGTGCAGCCTAACCCCTGACGTGGGGAAAAGTGGGTACCCTGGCCCTCATGGGGGGGGAGAAAGAAAGAAAGAAAGAGTGCAGCCTAACCCCTGACGTGGGGAAAAGTGGGTACCCTGGCCCTCATGGGGGGGGAGAAAGAAAGAAAGAAAGAGTGCAGCCTAACCCCTGACGTGGGGAAAAGTGGGTACCCTTGCCCTCATGGGGGGGGGAGAAAGAAAGAAAGAAAGAGTGCAGCCTAACCCCTGACGTGGGGAAAAGTGGGTACCCTGGCCCTCATGGGGGGGGAGAAAGAAAGAAAGAAAGAGTGCAGCCTAACCCCTGACGTGGGGAAAAGTGGGTACCCTGGCCCTCATGGGGGGGGAGAAAGAAAGAAAGAAAGAGTGCAGCCTAACCCCTGACGTGGGGAAAAGTGGGTACCCTGGCCCTCATGGGGGGGAGAAAGAAAGAAAGAAAGAGTGCAGCCTAACCCCTGACGTGGGGAAAAGTGGGTACCCTGGCCCTCATGGGGGGGGGAGAAAGAAAGAAAGAAAGAGTGCAGCCTAACCCCTGACGTGGGGAAAAGTGGGTACCCTGGCCCTCATGGGGGGGGAGAAAGAAAGAAAGAAAGAGTGCAGCCTAACCCCTGACGTGGGGAAAAGTGGGTACCCTGGCCCTCATGGGGGGGGAGAAAGAAAGAAAGAAAGAGTGCAGCCTAACCCCTGACGTGGGGAAAAGTGGGTACCCTGGCCCTCATGGGGGGGGAGAAAGAAAGAAAGAAAGAGTGCAGCCTAACCCCTGACGTGGGGAAAAGTGGGTACCCTGGCCCTCATGGGGGGGGAGAAAGAAAGAAAGAAAGAGTGCAGCCTAACCCCTGACGTGGGGAAAAGTGGGTACCCTGGCCCTCATGGGGGGGGAGAAAGAAAGAAAGAAAGAGTGCAGCCTAACCCCTGACGTGGGGAAAAGTGGGTACCCTGGCCCTCATGGGGGGGGAGAAAGAAAGAAAGAAAGAGTGCAGCCTAACCCCTGACGTGGGGAAAAGTGGGTACCCTGGCCCTCATGGGGGGGGAGAAAGAAAGAAAGAAAGAGTGCAGCCTAACCCCTGACGTGGGGAAAAGTGGGTACCCTGGCCCTCATGGGGGGGGGAGAAAGAAAGAAAGAAAGAGTGCAGCCTAACCCCTGACGTGGGGAAAAGTGGGTACCCTGGCCCTCATGGGGGGGGAGAAAGAAAGAAAGAAAGAGTGCAGCCTAACCCCTGACGTGGGGAAAAGTGGGTACCCTGGCCCTCATGGGGGGGGAGAAAGAAAGAAAGAAAGAGTGCAGCCTAACCCCTGACGTGGGGAAAAGTGGGTACCCTGGCCCTCATGGGGGGGGGAGAAAGAAAGAAAGAAAGAGTGCAGCCTAACCCCTGACGTGGGGAAAAGTGGGTACCCTGGCCCTCATGGGGGGGGAGAAAGAAAGAAAGAAAGAGTGCAGCCTAACCCCTGACGTGGGGAAAAGTGGGTACCCTGGCCCTCATGGGGGGGGGAGAAAGAAAGAAAGAAAGAGTGCAGCCTAACCCCTGACGTGGGGAAAAGTGGGTACCCTGGCCCTCATGGGGGGGGAGAAAGAAAGAAAGAAAGAGTGCAGCCTAACCCCTGACGTGGGGAAAAGTGGGTACCCTGGCCCTCATGGGGGGGGAGAAAGAAAGAAAGAAAGAGTGCAGCCTAACCCCTGACGTGGGGAAAAGTGGGTACCCTGGCCCTCATGGGGGGGGAGAAAGAAAGAAAGAAAGAGTGCAGCCTAACCCCTGACGTGGGGAAAAGTGGGTACCCTGGCCCTCATGGGGGGGGAGAAAGAAAGAAAGAAAGAGTGCAGCCTAACCCCTGACGTGGGGAAAAGTGGGTACCCTGGCCCTCATGGGGGGGGAGAAAGAAAGAAAGAAAGAGTGCAGCCTAACCCCTGACGTGGGGAAAAGTGGGTACCCTGGCCCTCATGGGGGGGGAGAAAGAAAGAAAGAAAGAGTGCAGCCTAACCCCTGACGTGGGGAAAAGTGGGTACCCTGGCCCTCATGGGGGGGGAGAAAGAAAGAAAGAAAGAGTGCAGCCTAACCCCTGACGTGGGGAAAAGTGGGTACCCTGGCCCTCATGGGGGGGGAGAAAGAAAGAAAGAAAGAGTGCAGCCTAACCCCTGACGTGGGGAAAAGTGGGTACCCTGGCCCTCATGGGGGGGGAGAAAGAAAGAAAGAAAGAGTGCAGCCTAACCCCTGACGTGGGGAAAAGTGGGTACCCTGGCCCTCATGGGGGGGGAGAAAGAAAGAAAGAAAGAGTGCAGCCTAACCCCTGACGTGGGGAAAAGTGGGTACCCTGGCCCTCATGGGGGGGGAGAAAGAAAGAAAGAAAGAGTGCAGCCTAACCCCTGACGTGGGGAAAAGTGGGTACCCTGGCCCTCATGGGGGGGGAGAAAGAAAGAAAGAAAGAGTGCAGCCTAACCCCTGACGTGGGGAAAAGTGGGTACCCTGGCCCTCATGGGGGGGGAGAAAGAAAGAAAGAAAGAGTGCAGCCTAACCCCTGACGTGGGGAAAAGTGGGTACCCTGGCCCTCATGGGGGGGGAAAGAAAGAAAGAAAGAAAGAGTGCAGCCTAACCCCGGACGTGGGGAAAAGTGGGTACCCTGGCCCTCAGGGGGGGGGAGAGAAAGAAAGAAAGAAAGAGTGCAGCCTAACCCCTGACGTGGGGAAAAGTGGGTACCCTGGCCCTCAGGGGGGGGGAGAAAGAAAGAAAGAAAGAGTGCAGCCTAACCCCTGACGTGGGGAAAAGTGGGTACCCTGGCCCTCATGGGGGGGGAGAAAGAAAGAAAGAAAGAGTGCAGCCTAACCCCTGACGTGGGGAAAAGTGGGTACCCTGGCCCTCATGGGGGGGAGAAAGAAAGAAAGAAAGAGTGCAGCCTAACCCCTGACGTGGGGAAAAGTGGGTACCCTGGCCCTCATGGGGGGGGAGAAAGAAAGAAAGAAAGAGTGCAGCCTAACCCCTGACGTGGGGAAAAGTGGGTACCCTGGCCCTCAGGGGGGGGGGAGAAAGAAAGAAAGAAAGAGTGCAGCCTAACCCCTGACGTGGGGAAAAGTGGGTACCCTGGCCCTCATGGGGGGGGAGAAAGAAAGAAAGAAAGAGTGCAGCCTAACCCCTGACGTGGGGAAAAGTGGGTACCCTGGCCCTCATGGGGGGGTGAGAAAGAAAGAAAGAAAGAGTGCAGCCTAACCCCTGACGTGGGGAAAAGTGGGTACCCTGGCCCTCATGGGGGGGGAGAAAGAAAGAAAGAAAGAGTGCAGCCTAACCCCTGACGTGGGGAAAAGTGGGTACCCTGGCCCTCATGGGGGGGGAGAAAGAAAGAAAGAAAGAGTGCAGCCTAACCCCTGACGTGGGGAAAAGTGGGTACCCTGGCCCTCATGGGGGGGGGAGAAAGAAAGAAAGAAAGAGTGCAGCCTAACCCCTGACGTGGGGAAAAGTGGGTCCCCTGGCCCTCATGGGGGGGGGAGAAAGAAAGAAAGAAAGAGTGCAGCCTAACCCCTGACGTGGGGAAAAGTGGGTACCCTGGCCCTCATGGGGGGGGGAGAAAGAAAGAAAGAAAGAGTGCAGCCTAACCCCTGACGTGGGGAAAAGTGGGTACCCTGGCCCTCATGGGGGGGGAGAAAGAAAGAAAGAAAGAGTGCAGCCTAACCCCTGACGTGGGGAAAAGTGGGTACCCTGGCCCTCATGGGGGGGGAGAAAGAAAGAAAGAAAGAGTGCAGCCTAACCCCTGACGTGGGGAAAAGTGGGTACCCTGGCCCTCATGGGGGGGGAGAAAGAAAGAAAGAAAGAGTGCAGCCTAACCCCTGACGTGGGGAAAAGTGGGTACCCTGGCCCTCATGGGGGGGGAGAGAAAGAAAGAAAGAAAGAGTGCAGCCTAACCCCTGACGTGGGGAAAAGTGGGTACCCTGGCCCTCATGGGGGGGGAGAAAGAAAGAAAGAAAGAGTGCAGCCTAACCCCTGACGTGGGGAAAAGTGGGTACCCTGGCCCTCATGGGGGGGGAGAAAGAAAGAAAGAAAGAGTGCAGCCTAACCCCTGACGTGGGGAAAAGTGGGTACCCTGGCCCTCATGGGGGGGGAGAAAGAAAGAAAGAAAGAGTGCAGCCTAACCCCTGACGTGGGGAAAAGTGGGTACCCTGGCCCTCATGGGGGGGGAGAAAGAAAGAAAGAAAGAGTGCAGCCTAACCCCTGACGTGGGGAAAAGTGGGTACCCTGGCCCTCATGGGGGGGGAGAAAGAAAGAAAGAAAGAGTGCAGCCTAACCCCTGACGTGGGGAAAAGTGGGTACCCTGGCCCTCATGGGGGGGGAGAAAGAAAGAAAGAAAGAGTGCAGCCTAACCCCTGACGTGGGGAAAAGTGGGTACCCTGGCCCTCATGGGGGGGGAGAAAGAAAGAAAGAAAGAGTGCAGCCTAACCCCTGACGTGGGGAAAAGTGGGTACCCTGGCCCTCATGGGGGGGGAGAAAGAAAGAAAGAAAGAGTGCAGCCTAACCCCTGACGTGGGGAAAAGTGGGTACCCTGGCCCTCATGGGGGGGGAGAAAGAAAGAAAGAAAGAGTGCAGCCTAACCCCTGACGTGGGGAAAAGTGGGTACCCTGGCCCTCATGGGGGGGGAGAAAGAAAGAAAGAAAGAGTGCAGCCTAACCCCTGACGTGGGGAAAAGTGGGTACACTGGCCCTCATGGGGGGGAGAAAGAAAGAAAGAAAGAAAGAGTGCAGCCTAACCCCTGACGTGGGGAAAAGTGGGTACCCTGGCCCTCATGGGGGGGGAGAAAGAAAGAAAGAAAGAGTGCAGCCTAACCCCTGACGTGGGGAAAAGTGGGTACCCTGGCCCTCATGGGGGGGGAGAGAAAGAAAGAAAGAAAGAGTGCAGCCTAACCCCTGACGTGGGGAAAAGTGGGTACCCTGGCCCTCATGGGGGGGGAGAAAGAAAGAAAGAAAGAGTGCAGCCTAACCCCTGACGTGGGGAAAAGTGGGTACCCTGGCCCTCATGGGGGGGGAGAAAGAAAGAAAGAAAGAGTGCAGCCTAACCCCTGACGTGGGGAAAAGTGGGTACCCTGGCCCTCATGGGGGAGAAAGAAAGAAAGAAAGAAAGAGTGCAGCCTAACCCCTGACGTGGGGAAAAGTGGGTACCCTGGCCCTCATGGGGGGGGAGAAAGAAAGAAAGAAAGAGTGCAGCCTAACCCCTGACGTGGGGAAAAGTGGGTACCCTGGCCCTCATGGGGGGGGAGAAAGAAAGAAAGAAAGAGTGCAGCCTAACCCCTGACGTGGGGAAAAGTGGGTACCCTGGCCCTCATGGGGGGGGAGAAAGAAAGAAAGAAAGAGTGCAGCCTAACCCCTGACGTGGGGAAAAGTGGGTACCCTGGCCCTCATGGGGGGGGGAGAAAGAAAGAAAGAAAGAGTGCAGCCTAACCCCTGACGTGGGGAAAAGTGGGTACCCTGGCCCTCATGGGGGGGAGATAGAAAGAAAGAAAGAAAGAGTGCAGCCTAACCCCTGACGTGGGGAAAAGTGGGTACCCTGGCCCTCATGGGGGGGGGGAAAGAAAGAAAGAAAGAGTGCAGCCTAACCCCTGACGTGGGGAAAAGTGGGTACCCTGGCCCTCATGGGGGGGGAGAAAGAAAGAAAGAAAGAGTGCAGCCTAACCCCTGACGTGGGGAAAAGTGGGTACCCTGGCCCTCATGGGGGGGGAGAAAGAAAGAAAGAAAGAGTGCAGCCTAACCCCTGACGTGGGGAAAAGTGGGTACCCTGGCCCTCATGGGGGGGGGAGAAAGAAAGAAAGAAAGAGTGCAGCCTAACCCCTGACGTGGGGAAAAGTGGGTACCCTGGCCCTCATGGGGGGGGGAGAAAGAAAGAAAGAAAGAGTGCAGCCTAACCCCTGACGTGGGGAAAAGTGGGTACCCTGGCCCTCATGGGGGGGGAGAAAGAAAGAAAGAAAGAGTGCAGCCTAACCCCTGACGTGGGGAAAAGTGGGTACCCTGGCCCTCATGGGGGGGGAGAAAGAAAGAAAGAAAGAGTGCAGCCTAACCCCTGACGTGGGGAAAAGTGGGTACCCTGGCCCTCATGGGGGGGGAGACAGAAAGAAAGAAAGAAAGAGTGCAGCCTAACCCCTGACGTGGGGAAAAGTGGGTACCCTGGCCCTCATGGGGGGGGAGAAAGAAAGAAAGAAAGAGTGCAGCCTAACCCCTGACGTGGGGAAAAGTGGGTACCCTGGCCCTCATGGGGGGGGAGAAAGAAAGAAAGAAAGAGTGCAGCCTAACCCCTGACGTGGGGAAAAGTGGGTACCCTGGCCCTCATGGGGGGGGAGAAAGAAAGAAAGAAAGAGTGCAGCCTAACCCCTGACGTGGGGAAAAGTGGGTACCCTGGCCCTCATGGGGGGGGAGAAAGAAAGAAAGAAAGAGTGCAGCCTAACCCCTGACGTGGGGAAAAGTGGGTACCCTGGCCCTCATGGGGGGGGAGAAAGAAAGAAAGAAAGAGTGCAGCCTAACCCCTGACGTGGGGAAAAGTGGGTACCCTGGCCCTCATGGGGGGGGAGAAAGAAAGAAAGAAAGAGTGCAGCCTAACCCCTGACGTGGGGAAAAGTGGGTACCCTGGCCCTCATGGGGGGGGAGAAAGAAAGAAAGAAAGAGTGCAGCCTAACCCCTGACGTGGGGAAAAGTGGGTACCCTGGCCCTCATGGGGGGGGAGAAAGAAAGAAAGAAAGAGTGCAGCCTAACCCCTGACGTGGGGAAAAGTGGGTACCCTGGCCCTCATGGGGGGGGAGAAAGAAAGAAAGAAAGAGTGCAGCCTAACCCCTGACGTGGGGAAAAGTGGGTACCCTGGCCCTCATGGGGGGGGAGAAAGAAAGAAAGAAAGAGTGCAGCCTAACCCCTGACGTGGGGAAAAGTGGGTACCCTGGCCCTCATGGGGGGGGAGAAAGAAAGAAAGAAAGAGTGCAGCCTAACCCCTGACGTGGGGAAAAGTGGGTACCCTGGCCCTCATGGGGGGGAGAGAAAGAAAGAAAGAAAGAGTGCAGCCTAACCCCTGACGTGGGGAAAAGTGGGTACCCTGGCCCTCATGGGGGGGGAGAAAGAAAGAAAGAAAGAGTGCAGCCTAACCCCTGACGTGGGGAAAAGTGGGTACCCTGGCCCTCATGGGGGGGGAGAAAGAAAGAAAGAAAGAGTGCAGCCTAACCCCTGACGTGGGGAAAAGTGGGTACCCTGGCCCTCATGGGGGGGGAGAAAGAAAGAAAGAAAGAGTGCAGCCTAACCCCTGACGTGGGGAAAAGTGGGTACCCTGGCCCTCATGGGGGGGGAGAAAGAAAGAAAGAAAGAGTGCAGCCTAACCCCTGACGTGGGGAAAAGTGGGTACCCTGGCCCTCATGGGGGGGGAGAAAGAAAGAAAGAAAGAGTGCAGCCTAACCCCTGACGTGGGGAAAAGTGGGTACCCTGGCCCTCATGGGGGGGGAGAAAGAAAGAAAGAAAGAGTGCAGCCTAACCCCTGACGTGGGGAAAAGTGGGTACCCTGGCCCTCATGGGGGGGGAGAAAGAAAGAAAGAAAGAGTGCAGCCTAACCCCTGACGTGGGGAAAAGTGGGTACCCTGGCCCTCATGGGGGGGGAGAAAGAAAGAAAGAAAGAAAGAGTGCAGCCTAACCCCTGACGTGGGGAAAAGTGGGTACCCTGGCCCTCATGGGGGGGAGAGAAAGAAAGAAAGAAAGAGTGCAGCCTAACCCCTGACGTGGGGAAAAGTGGGTACCCTGGCCCTCATGGGGGGGGAGAAAGAAAGAAAGAAAGAGTGCAGCCTAACCCCTGACGTGGGGAAAAGTGGGTACCCTGGCCCTCATGGGGGGGGAGAAAGAAAGAAAGAAAGAGTGCAGCCTAACCCCTGACGTGGGGAAAAGTGGGTACCCTGGCCCTCATGGGGGGGAGAAAGAAAGAAAGAAAGAGTGCAGCCTAACCCCTGACGTGGGGAAAAGTGGGTACCCTGGCCCTCATGGGGGGAGAAAGAAAGAAAGAAAGAGTGCAGCCTAACCCCTGACGTGGGGAAAAGTGGGTACCCTGGCCCTCATGGGGGGGGAGAAAGAAAGAAAGAAAGAGTGCAGCCTAACCCCTGACGTGGGGAAAAGTGGGTACCCTGGCCCTCATGGGGGGGGAGAAAGAAAGAAAGAAAGAGTGCAGCCTAACCCCTGACGTGGGGAAAAGTGGGTACCCTGGCCCTCATGGGGGGAGAAAGAAAGAAAGAAAGAAAGAGTGCAGCCTAACCCCTGACGTGGGGAAAAGTGGGTACCCTGGCCCTCATGGGGGGGGGAGAAAGAAAGAAAGAAAGAGTGCAGCCTAACCCCTGACGTGGGGAAAAGTGGGTACCCTGGCCCTCATGGGGGGGAGAAAGAAAGAAAGAAAGAGTGCAGCCTAACCCCTGACGTGGGGAAAAGTGGGTACCCTGGCCCTCATGGGGGGGGAGAAAGAAAGAAAGAAAGAGTGCAGCCTAACCCCTGACGTGGGGAAAAGTGGGTACCCTGGCCCTCATGGGGGGGGAGAAAGAAAGAAAGAAAGAGTGCAGCCTAACCCCTGACGTGGGGAAAAGTGGGTACCCTGGCCCTCATGGGGGGGGAGAAAGAAAGAAAGAAAGAGTGCAGCCTAACCCCTGACGTGGGGAAAAGTGGGTACCCTGGCCCTCATGGGGGGGGAGAAAGAAAGAAAGAAAGAGTGCAGCCTAACCCCTGACGTGGGGAAAAGTGGGTACCCTGGCCCTCATGGGGGGGGAGAAAGAAAGAAAGAAAGAGTGCAGCCTAACCCCTGACGTGGGGAAAAGTGGGTACCCTGGCCCTCATGGGGGGGGAGAAAGAAAGAAAGAAAGAGTGCAGCCTAACCCCTGACGTGGGGAAAAGTGGGTACCCTGGCCCTCATGGGGGGGGAGAAAGAAAGAAAGAAAGAAAGAGTGCAGCCTAACCCCTGACGTGGGGAAAAGTGGGTACCCTGGCCCTCATGGGGGGGGAGAAAGAAAGAAAGAAAGAGTGCAGCCTAACCCCTGACGTGGGGAAAAGTGGGTACCCTGGCCCTCATGGGGGGGGAGAAAGAAAGAAAGAAAGAGTGCAGCCTAACCCCTGACGTGGGGAAAAGTGGGTACCCTGGCCCTCATGGGGGGGGAGAAAGAAAGAAAGAAAGAGTGCAGCCTAACCCCTGACGTGGGGAAAAGTGGGTACCCTGGCCCTCATGGGGGGGAGAGAAAGAAAGAAAGAAAGAGTGCAGCCTAACCCCTGACGTGGGGAAAAGTGGGTACCCTGGCCCTCATGGGGGGGGAGAAAGAAAGAAAGAAAGAGTGCAGCCTAACCCCTGACGTGGGGAAAAGTGGGTACCCTGGCCCTCATGGGGGGGGAGAAAGAAAGAAAGAAAGAGTGCAGCCTAACCCCTGACGTGGGGAAAAGTGGGTACCCTGGCCCTCATGGGGGGGGAGAAAGAAAGAAAGAAAGAGTGCAGCCTAACCCCTGACGTGGGGAAAAGTGGGTACCCTGGCCCTCATGGGGGGGGAGAAAGAAAGAAAGAAAGAGTGCAGCCTAACCCCTGACGTGGGGAAAAGTGGGTACCCTGGCCCTCATGGGGGGGGAGAAAGAAAGAAAGAAAGAGTGCAGCCTAACCCCTGACGTGGGGAAAAGTGGGTACCCTGGCCCTCATGGGGGGGAGAAAGAAAGAAAGAAAGAGTGCAGCCTAACCCCTGACGTGGGGAAAAGTGGGTACCCTGGCCCTCATGGGGGGGGAGAAAGAAAGAAAGAAAGAGTGCAGCCTAACCCCTGACGTGGGGAAAAGTGGGTACCCTGGCCCTCATGGGGGGGGAGAAAGAAAGAAAGAAAGAAAGAGTGCAGCCTAACCCCTGACGTGGGGAAAAGTGGGTACCCTGGCCCTCATGGGGGGGGAGAAAGAAAGAAAGAAAGAGTGCAGCCTAACCCCTGACGTGGGGAAAAGTGGGTACCCTGGCCCTCATGGGGGGGGAGAAAGAAAGAAAGAAAGAGTGCAGCCTAACCCCTGACGTGGGGAAAAGTGGGTACCCTGGCCCTCATGGGGGGGGAGAAAGAAAGAAAGAAAGAGTGCAGCCTAACCCCTGACGTGGGGAAAAGTGGGTACCCTGGCCCTCATGGGGGGGGAGAAAGAAAGAAAGAAAGAAAGAGTGCAGCCTAACCCCTGACGTGGGGAAAAGTGGGTACCCTGGCCCTCATGGGGGGGGAGAAAGAAAGAAAGAAAGAGTGCAGCCTAACCCCTGACGTGGGGAAAAGTGGGTACCCTGGCCCTCATGGGGGGGGAGAAAGAAAGAAAGAAAGAGTGCAGCCTAACCCCTGACGTGGGGAAAAGTGGGTACCCTGGCCCTCATGGGGGGGGAAAGAAAGAAAGAAAGAAAGAGTGCAGCCTAACCCCTGACGTGGGGAAAAGTGGGTACCCTGGCCCTCATGGGGGGGGAGAAAGAAAGAAAGAAAGAGTGCAGCCTAACCCCTGACGTGGGGAAAAGTGGGTACCCTGGCCCTCATGGGGGGGGAGAAAGAAAGAAAGAAAGAGTGCAGCCTAACCCCTGACGTGGGGAAAAGTGGGTACCCTGGCCCTCATGGGGGGGGAGAAAGAAAGAAAGAAAGAGTGCAGCCTAACCCCTGACGTGGGGAAAAGTGGGTACCCTGGCCCTCATGGGGGGGGAGAAAGAAAGAAAGAAAGAGTGCAGCCTAACCCCTGACGTGGGGAAAAGTGGGTACCCTGGCCCTCATGGGGGGGAGAAAGAAAGAAAGAAAGAGTGCAGCCTAACCCCTGACGTGGGGAAAAGTGGGTACCCTGGCCCTCATGGGGGGGGAGAAAGAAAGAAAGAAAGAGTGCAGCCTAACCCCTGACGTGGGGAAAAGTGGGTACCCTGGCCCTCATGGGGGGGGAGAAAGAAAGAAAGAAAGAGTGCAGCCTAACCCCTGACGTGGGGAAAAGTGGGTACCCTGGCCCTCATGGGGGGGGAGAAAGAAAGAAAGAAAGAAAGAGTGCAGCCTAACCCCTGACGTGGGGAAAAGTGGGTACCCTGGCCCTCATGGGGGGGGAGAAAGAAAGAAAGAAAGAGTGCAGCCTAACCCCTGACGTGGGGAAAAGTGGGTACCCTGGCCCTCATGGGGGGGGAGAAAGAAAGAAAGAAAGAGTGCAGCCTAACCCCTGACGTGGGGAAAAGTGGGTACCCTGGCCCTCATGGGGGGGGAGAAAGAAAGAAAGAAAGAGTGCAGCCTAACCCCTGACGTGGGGAAAAGTGGGTACCCTGGCCCTCATGGGGGGGGAGAAAGAAAGAAAGAAAGAGTGCAGCCTAACCCCTGACGTGGGGAAAAGTGGGTACCCTGGCCCTCATGGGGGGGGAGAAAGAAAGAAAGAAAGAGTGCAGCCTAACCCCTGACGTGGGGAAAAGTGGGTACCCTGGCCCTCATGGGGGGGGAGAAAGAAAGAAAGAAAGAGTGCAGCCTAACCCCTGACGTGGGGAAAAGTGGGTACCCTGGCCCTCATGGGGGGGAGAAAGAAAGAAAGAAAGAGTGCAGCCTAACCCCTGACGTGGGGAAAAGTGGGTACCCTGGCCCTCATGGGGGGGAGAAAGAAAGAAAGAAAGAAAGAGTGCAGCCTAACCCCTGACGTGGGGAAAAGTGGGTACCCTGGCCCTCATGGGGGGGGAGAAAGAAAGAAAGAAAGAGTGCAGCCTAACCCCTGACGTGGGGAAAAGTGGGTACCCTGGCCCTCATGGGGGGGGAGAAAGAAAGAAAGAAAGAGTGCAGCCTAACCCCTGACGTGGGGAAAAGTGGGTACCCTGGCCCTCATGGGGGGGGAGAAAGAAAGAAAGAAAGAGTGCAGCCTAACCCCTGACGTGGGGAAAAGTGGGTACCCTGGCCCTCATGGGGGGGAGAAAGAAAGAAAGAAAGAGTGCAGCCTAACCCCTGACGTGGGGAAAAGTGGGTACCCTGGCCCTCATGGGGGGGGGAGAAAGAAAGAAAGAAAGAGTGCAGCCTAACCCCTGACGTGGGGAAAAGTGGGTACCCTGGCCCTCATGGGGGGGGAGAAAGAAAGAAAGAAAGAGTGCAGCCTAACCCCTGACGTGGGGAAAAGTGGGTACCCTGGCCCTCATGGGGGGAGAAAGAAAGAAAGAAAGAAAGAGTGCAGCCTAACCCCTGACGTGGGGAAAAGTGGGTACCCTGGCCCTCATGGGGGGGGAGAAAGAAAGAAAGAAAGAGTGCAGCCTAACCCCTGACGTGGGGAAAAGTGGGTACCCTGGCCCTCATGGGGGGGGAGAAAGAAAGAAAGAAAGAGTGCAGCCTAACCCCTGACGTGGGGAAAAGTGGGTACCCTGGCCCTCATGGGGGGGGAGAAAGAAAGAAAGAAAGAGTGCAGCCTAACCCCTGACGTGGGGAAAAGTGGGTACCCTGGCCCTCATGGGGGGGGAGAAAGAAAGAAAGAAAGAGTGCAGCCTAACCCCTGACGTGGGGAAAAGTGGGTACCCTGGCCCTCATGGGGGGGAGAAAGAAAGAAAGAAAGAGTGCAGCCTAACCCCTGACGTGGGGAAAAGTGGGTACCCTGGCCCTCATGGGGGGGGAGAAAGAAAGAAAGAAAGAGTGCAGCCTAACCCCTGACGTGGGGAAAAGTGGGTACCCTGGCCCTCATGGGGGGGGAGAAAGAAAGAAAGAAAGAGTGCAGCCTAACCCCTGACGTGGGGAAAAGTGGGTACCCTGGCCCTCATGGGGGGGAGAAAGAAAGAAAGAAAGAGTGCAGCCTAACCCCTGACGTGGGGAAAAGTGGGTACCCTGGCCCTCATGGGGGGGGAGAAAGAAAGAAAGAAAGAGTGCAGCCTAACCCCTGACGTGGGGAAAAGTGGGTACCCTGGCCCTCATGGGGGGGGAGAAAGAAAGAAAGAAAGAGTGCAGCCTAACCCCTGACGTGGGGAAAAGTGGGTACCCTGGCCCTCATGGGGGGGGAAAGAAAGAAAGAAAGAAAGAGTGCAGCCTAACCCCTGACGTGGGGAAAAGTGGGTACCCTGGCCCTCATGGGGGGGGAGAAAGAAAGAAAGAAAGAGTGCAGCCTAACCCCTGACGTGGGGAAAAGTGGGTACCCTGGCCCTCATGGGGGGGGAGAAAGAAAGAAAGAAAGAGTGCAGCCTAACCCCTGACGTGGGGAAAAGTGGGTACCCTGGCCCTCATGGGGGGGGAAAGAAAGAAAGAAAGAAAGAGTGCAGCCTAACCCCTGACGTGGGGAAAAGTGGGTACCCTGGCCCTCATGGGGGGGGAGAAAGAAAGAAAGAAAGAGTGCAGCCTAACCCCTGACGTGGGGAAAAGTGGGTACCCTGGCCCTCATGGGGGGGGAGAAAGAAAGAAAGAAAGAGTGCAGCCTAACCCCTGACGTGGGGAAAAGTGGGTACCCTGGCCCTCATGGGGGGGAGAAAGAAAGAAAGAAAGAGTGCAGCCTAACCCCTGACGTGGGGAAAAGTGGGTACCCTGGCCCTCATGGGGGGGGAGAAAGAAAGAAAGAAAGAGTGCAGCCTAACCCCTGACGTGGGGAAAAGTGGGTACCCTGGCCCTCATTGGGGGGAGAAAGAAAGAAAGAAAGAGTGCAGCCTAACCCCTGACGTGGGGAAAAGTGGGTACCCTGGCCCTCATGGGGGGGGAAAGAAAGAAAGAGTGCAGCCTAACCCCTGACGTGGGGAAAAGTGGGTACCCTGGCCCTCATGGGGGGGGGAAAGAAAAAAGAGTGCAGCCTAACCCCTGACGTGGGGAAAAGTGGGTACCCTGGCCCTCATGGGGGGGGAAAAAAAGAGTGCAGCCTAACCCCTGACGTGGGGAAAAGTGGGTACCCTGGCCCTCATGGGGGGGGAAAAAAAGAGTGCAGCCTAACCCCTGACGTGGGGAAAAGTGGGTACCCTGGCCCTCATGGGGGGGGAAAAAAAGAGTGCAGCCTAACCCCTGACGTGGGGAAAAGTGGGTACCCTGGCCCTCATGGGGGGGGAAAAAAAGAGTGCAGCCTAACCCCTGACGTGGGGAAAAGTGGGTACCCTGGCCCTCATGGGGGGGGAAAAAAAGAGTGCAGCCTAACCCCTGACGTGGGGAAAAGTGGGTACCCTGGCCCTCATGGGGGGGGAAAAAAAGAGTGCAGCCTAACCCTGACGTGGGGAAAAGTGGGTACCCTGGCCCTCATGGGGGGGAAAAAAAGAGTGCAGCCTAACCCCTGACGTGGGGAAAAGTGGGTACCCTAACCCTCATGGGGGGAAAAAAAGAGTGCAGCCTAACCCTAATGTCAGGAAGAGTGGGTACCCTAACCCTCATAAAGAATGTCAGGAAGAGTGCAGCCTAACCCTAATGTCAGGAAGAGTGTACCCTAACCCTAATGAAGAGTGCACCCTAACCCTATGTCAGGAAAAGTGTACCCTAGCCCTAATGGGGGGGAAAATCTAAGAGTGCACCTAACCCTAATGTGGAAGAGTGTACCCTAACCCTAATGGGAGGGGAAAGGAAGAGTGCACCTAACCCCTGATGTCAGGAAAAGTGACTTACCCTGCCCTCATAGGGGTACAGAAACAAATACAAGTAAAGAAATAGTGCACCCTAACCCCTGACATGGGCAAAATGTATACCCTGTTCATGGGGAGGGATCATCTAAGGTGCAACCAACCCAAGACTTACCTGCAAAATTGACTTACCCTGCCCTCATGAAACAAATACAAGTACAAGAAATAGTCCAGTTACCCCTCAGGGGCAAAAGGGGTACAGTCCCCCATCATAGGGGGGAAAAACAAGAAATAGTCCACCCTCTCCTTTCAATTAAGGCAACAATTAACAAGTTACAGTCAGGGAGGAAAACATCATAGGGGTACAGAAACAACCCATACAAGATCAATAGTCCATCCCATCCAACCCTCCTTTTTTAAGGCAACAAGCAATTACAGTCAGGGAGGCAGTCAGGGAGGAAGAAACAAATACAAGATCAATAGTCCATCCCAACCTACAAGATCAACAAGTCCATCCCCCACCCTCATCTCCTTTTTCAATTAATACAAGATCAATAGTCCATAACTCTCCTTACAGTCAGGGAGGAAAACATCATAGTGGTACAGAAACAATCCATACAAGATTAATAGCCCCTCCCATCCACCCCCACCCTCTGCTTTTTCAGTTAAGGCAACAATTACAACAAGTTACAGTCAGGGAGGAAAAAATCATAGGGTACAGAAACAACCAATACAAGTACAAGATCAATAGCCCCTCCCATCCACCCCCACCCTCTGCTTTTTCAGTTAAGGCAACAATTACAACAAGTTACAGTCAGGGAGGAAAAAATCATAGGGGTACAGAAACAACCCATACAAGATCAATAGTCCATCCCATCCACCCTCACCCTCTCCTTTTTCAATTAACACAACAATCATAACAAGTTACAGTCAGGGAGGGAAACATCTTATAGGTACAGAAACAACCCATACAAGTACAAGATCAATAGTCCCTCCCATCCACCCCCACCCTCTGCTTTTTCAGTTAAGGCAACAATTACAACAAGTTACAGTCAGGGAGGAAAAAATCATAGGGGTACAGGAACAACCAATACAAGTACAAGATCAATAGTCCCTCCCATCCACCCTCACCCTCTCCTTTTTCAATTAACACAACAATTATAACAAGTTATATTCAGGGAGAAAAACATCATAGTGGTACAGAAACAATCCATACAAGATTAATAGTCCATCCCATCCACCCTCACCCTCTTTTTCAATTAACACAACAATCATAACAAGTTACAGTCAGGGAGGAAAACATCATAGGGGTACAGAAACAACCCATACAAGATCAATAGTCCATCCCATCCACACTCACCCTCTCCCTTTTTAAGGCAACAATTATAACAAGTTACAGTCAGGGAGGAAAAAATCATAGGGGTACAGAAACAACCCATACAAGTACAACATCAATGGCCAGTCCCATCCACCTCAGCCACTCCCTTTTCAGTTCAGACAGTAAGTACAACAAGTTAAAGTCTGGGAGAAAAACATTATAGTGGTACAGAAACAACTCATACAAGATCAATAGTCCCTCCCATCCACCCCTGCCCTCTTCGTTTTCAGTTAAGGCAACAATTATAACAAGTTATAGTCAGGGAGGGAAACATCATAGGGGTACAGAATCAACCCATACAAGATCAATAGTCCATCCCATCCACCCTCACCCTCTCCTTTTTCAATTAACACAACAATTACAACAAGTTACAGTCAGGGAGGAAAAAATCATAGGGGTACAGAAGCAACCAATACAAGTACAAGATCAATAGTCCCTCCCATCCACCCTCACCCTCTGCTTTTTCAATTAACACAACAATTATAACAAGTTATATTCAGGGAGAAAAACATCATAGTGGTACAGAAACAATCCATACAAGATTAATAGTCCATCCCATCCACCCTCACCCTCTTTTTCAATTAACACAACAATCATAACAAGTTACAGTCAGGAAGGAAAACATCATAGGGGTACAGAAACAAACCCATACAAGATGAATAGTCCATCCCATCCACACTCACCCTCTCCCTTTTTAAGGCAACAATTATAACAAGTTATAATCAGGCAGGAAAACATCATAGGGGTACAGAAACAACCCATAAAAGTACAACATCGATGGCCAGTCCCATCCACCCTCACCCTCTCCTTTTTCAGTTCAGACAACAAGTACAACAAGTTACAGTCTGGGAGAAAAACATCATAGTGGTACAGAAACAACCCATACTGTTGGGGGTCGAGCATGGGCGCTTGAACAGGCCTACAGCAAGCTGTGAGAAAGTGAACTTATGACCCCAGGTTTAAAAGAAGAAGAAGTGTCAAGATCAGCAAAACAGGAATCCAATAACAGGATGCCGGTAATTGCAGAAGCATGATGTAATGCTAAGCTGATGCGAAGGTGTGAAACCAATCAGGAGAGGTAAAGGGGAGCGTGTATCCCTCATGGGCAAAGTGAAGCAGCCAATCAAGTAATGCGTGATCGCGTGTAAGACAGTATATTAAGAGCAGCCTTGTAATCAATAACGGAGCATTTTGTGAACCTATATCGTATCGGTGTTTTCTCCCCTCCACCTGGCCGCGGCATTCTGGTGACCCTACGTGATACCAGGAGAGAGAGAGACCATGGACGAGAGAAGGTGGAGATCCCGGCTGCCCGAGAGAGGCAGGCTGCCCGAGAGAGGCAGGAAAAGAGCTCCAATTACGTGGCCACGGCTGACCGGTGAGTCAGGCAGACTGCGGTCTGGTTCGGGATGGGTTTCGCTGTATCAGCGATAGAAAAGGCTACGACAGAAGGAGTGCTATGCGTAGCGAAGAAAACAGGGTACTCAATACCCCGACAGGAACTTGTGGACTTTTTATTTTGGTGCTGACGAAGGGGGTTGTTAGAAAATACGGGACAGTTATTCTCCAAAGATCAATGGCGTAAGACAGGGGAAGAATTGTGGGAGTCGGTGAAGCTTTTAATCTCGAGACTTGGGAGAAAATTACTAAGGAAGAAGCCCCTGATTTATGGATGTTTTCAGTCCTTCCTAAGGTGAAGGGAGCAACCCTTAAAGAGACAGACCTAAAGTTAATGTTGAAATGGTCGAAGACACGTTACCCAGAGATTTATGAGTCTACCGGATTTGAGATATCCTTGTGGAATGGGGCAGGAGTTAAGCTGTGGAATGCAGCTACAAAAGGCAATGATGCTGTGAAAAGTTTGTCAGTCATTTGGAGAACTGTTTTAGAGATGTTAAAGTAAAAAAAAAAATGAGATCATGGAGATCAGCGTGCCCCCCCCCCCCCCAAACCTCCACTGGTTGCCGCTGCAGCAGCGAAGACTGAGGACGGGGATGAAGACGATCCTTTCGACCTGAGCCCTATTGACCCCGAGATGGAGCCTGTGCACGTTCATCAGTTTGCTGTTGCTGCTCCTGAGATTCTGATGCCTGATAATGCTGATGCTGACCTGGATGGTGCTTTTGACCTGGAGCCTATTCATCCGGAAAAGAAGCCTGATTTATATCCCCCATATCCTCATGATAAATGGGTAGCTGTAAAGGGAGAAGTGAGATGGGTGGGGGATGTGGATGTATTGCACAGTTTCCCATGGTGTGTGTGCTTCCCACCCGAGATGGGAAGGTCTCTTGTATGCTCTTATCAGGGGTATCGGGCAGAATGTGTAAGACCGTGGAGTTGGGACCCCGTATACTACTCCGTTGATACAGTCGCTCTGTGATACTCAAGTACTAGAAGTTGGTAAATATAAGTATGTCCATGTTTCTATCTGCCCTTGGAAACCTTTATAGATATTGCTGGCAACTTCCTCCAACATAGGCTGGCCACCTGTGTCGGAACGAGTGTGCATTTTGGTCAGTATAAAAGCCCAAGCCTCATGCGATGTAAGGGAGGCAGAGCCTCTGCGGGGACGCCCGCTAAGGTTGAGCCTGCCACCTTGCACTGCGATGATGCTTCTCGGAGCTGGTTTCCTGATAGTCTTTACAGGGTCCTTGTGCCACGTCCTGTATGTGGGACTGTGTAGTGGGAACAATGATTGTCTGGATTTTGTGTTTCAAATATTGTAGTTGTGTGGAGTGTGCTTGTGGGATCCCATATGTGTGTGTGTGTGTCTGTGTGTGTGTGTGATGAGGGCAGACAGTGTTCTGTATATTTTTTGTTGTCAGGTTCATGTAAAAGTTTTAACAGGTAGCAGTTTAACCTTTCGGGCAAGAAAAGGTTAATGCAAAAGCGCAGTTGCCGATAGGCCGGTGGTTTTAGCTGTGCAAAGCAGGGTGAGCAACTTTGAAAAAAAAAAAACAACAACAACAAAAAAAAAAAACAACAACAAAAAAAATCACTTGAGGGCAACTGAAAATTAACAGCTTGAATATGCATGCTTGTAAAGTAGCTATTATTAGAGGTTGTGATTTTGTGTATAAAACCACCTGTATTTACTAGCCAGTTGCTAATAAGAAACTATACATTGTATTGTATGGATTTGTCACTTGTAAAAGAGATGTTAAAGAAAGCAAATTTGCAGTAGCTGCTAGAAAATACTAAGGCAAAAGCTAGAAAGATTCTAAGATGATGGTACTGTTATAAAGCAAGTAATGGAACAAATTAAGAGGGTGGGAGAACTCCACTGGTAAGAAGTTTCTTTGGTTAGTCCCTCGCTGCCATTAGCATCTTCAACATGCTGATGCACTCTGTGATAGTTACTCTGCTAATGTAAATCTGTGTGTGCTTTGCTGTAGTAGTGACTTGTTACTGGGTTAAGCAGGTGAAACTCTGCATTGACAACAAGGTGCAAGGACAGAGATTGACCAAATGCCTGCTACCACAGTCAAGGGCAAGACTGGGTTGGCCTCTGTGTTTGCCACCAAGAAGAACCTTTAGCTTCGCTGCTGGCTGCAACCCAGCAGGCGTAGAGCAGTGGAGACACATGTCATGCCAGACCTTGATGTGAGGGATGGCCTCCGCTGTTATCAGAGAGCCATCCAGGAGAAAAAGGGTAGGCCCAGCTGTGTACAGCTATCAACAGGACCATACTGGCTGCCAGCAAAACATACCAAGCCGCAGAACTCAACCACATAAAGAAACAGCAATGGTAGAAATCTTTGTAAAATCTTTGTAATATCTGTGCTATTATGTGTGACCATGGGTAATGGAAAAGTATACTGAGCATATCTGTTAAATCCCAACTATTCCAACCTGTTACATGGTGTGTAGGATTCACTGATATGCCACATGTTATAAAGGTTCAAGTGACTTCAAATCAGACTAATCTTACTGAAATAATGCTACCTAGAGTAGTGGGTTGTTATATTACACAAGTCAAGCAGTGATAGAGCAGACACAATAAATTGTCAAAAACTTTTCGTAAAACTAAAAAGGGGGAGATGTGGAGACAGTGTTCTCACAGGAAAATGAATATTTGGTACATGAGCTCTGAATAACTCTGAGGGATACAGCAAGGCCATGGGAGGCCCGAGGAAGCCTAAGCAAGCAAGATAAGAAGAAGCTGTAATTCACTGAGTTATGAGAACTGTGGACTGTTGGCAAGCATTCGAGGTCAAGTTCTCACACCTGTGTTTAACCAATTATATGTTAGTCACTAAGGGTCTTCACGACAAGTATCCAATCATGATATGCCAAATTGCTGTAGGTGTGTGTAAGCAATAGTATATAAGGAGTTAAAGCTTTGCAATAAATGGCTTTTTGTCTGATCAAAAAAAAAAAAAAAAAGGGGGGGGAGTGTAACTCCTTGACTGTTAACACTGTACAGTTTACTTCTGCAGCTGCTTCACATCCCCTTTGCATTAGAATGCTTCTGGGCATGTGTTGTATGAATCTTTCTGATCATTCTGAATCTATTCACAAGAATTTGTTTGAACTTAAAGAAAATATGAAAGAACTTACTGTAGAAACAAATCCTATAGACTCTTGGTTAAAATCGTTAGGAATAAGTAGTTGGTTAAGGAGTTTAATCATGATGTTTAGCGGACCAATAATGATTATGTTGTTAATTTTGTTTTTTGGACCTTGTCTGTTACAATGTATTATGCAACGCATGCAGCAGATGACAAACGCCTTATTTGAAAAAAGAGGGGGAGATGTTGGGGGTCGAGCATGGGCGCTTGAAGAGGCCTACAGCAAGCTGTGAGAAAGTGAACTTATGACCCCAGGTTAAAAGAAGAAGAAGTGTCAAGATCAGCAAAACAGGAATGCAATAACAGGATGCCAGTAATTGCAGAAGCATGATGTAACGCTAAGCTGAAGCGAAGGCGTGAAACCAATCAGGAGAGGTAAAGGGGAGCGTGTATCCCTCGTGGGCAAAGTGAAGCAGCCAATCAAGTAATGCGTGATCACGTGTAAGACAGTATATTAAGAGCAGCTTTGTAATCAATAAACGGAGCATTTTGTGAACCTACATCGTATCGGTGTTTTCTCCCCTCCACCTGGCCGCGGCACCATACAAGATCAATAGTCCCTCCCATCCAGCCTCACCCTCTCCTTTTTCAGTTAAGGCAACTATTCTAACAAGTTACAGTCAGGGAGGAAAACATCATAGGGGTACAGAAACAACCCATACAAGTACAAAATCAATAGTCCCTCTCATCCACCCTCACCCTCTCCATTTTTTTATTAACACAACAAAAAGCATTTCTACAAGTCCGCACTCGTGCAATTCTTGCAGAGCCAAGGCCACGCAGTGAGCGATCCCAATACCCTGAGCCTTGTTGCTGGACAAGAAGATTCTTGGCAGGCATAAGCAAGGTCAATTGTCTTGTTATGCTTCTGTAATTTCCCATGTTTTCGTGCAGAGAATGATCTCTGCCAAGGCTGTAGTTTCCCACGGTGTTTTTACAAATACAGTATTACAAAATACACAAATGCAATTTTACAAATACAAGAACAAACAAGTTATAAACATTAGCTTTGTAAACAGTAGTAACCTCTAGACTCACCAATTAGAGCTCCGTATCCAAGGTTGCTCAGCTTTCCCCTTGAGTCAGCTACATCCACCTGCTAAACATGCACAGAGTTACCCACATGAATTCAAGCTAAATAGATTAGCCTAAAGAGAAAGATGTTCAGTATCGCAGCAAAAACCTGGACATTTCTCAGCTTTGCAGAGCCTAACATTTACTCCCAACACAACCCTTTCTTCTACCCATTCCCCAAGAGCTATTCACACACCAAACCCGACGTTCATTTTCTCCTGCTCCACAGCTCCCTGCTGTGCTAAAAGACTTGCTAGTGTAGCTGAAAAAGGGACCTGTTCTTTCTGTGTGCTGACCGGCAGCACAACCAGACTATCGCAAGGAAATCGCAGAACAATTTACAGCTTAGCTGACTTTTAAAGATTCAAGAGCTTGGCCCAACAGGAGCTAAGCTTGTCTGACTGTTCCAAAGCAAACACCATTACATTTATAAGGAAGCAACCTATCCAAGGACACTGTGATACCAAAGAAAGGCAGTGCAAAAAAGCAGACAATGCTTCAGATGGAGCAAACCTCTGAAGAGTCAATGACTTCAAAAGAAGTGATTATGCTGCTGGACAAGGTAGTGCCTTTGCCCTGAGCTTTAAAAGCAGATCAGCAAGATACATGCTTGCCTCAGTGCTGAAGTTCCAGCTGAATGCACTGTTATTCTCTCTACTTCCACCTACTTACCAGAAGCAGCTTCCTCAGTATGCTCGTGCGCAGTGCCACATCTTCTTTTGCTGCGTCAAACACAAGGCCAGGAAGTGCATCCAGTAAGTAAACTCCCCAAGAGGTGAAGGACAGGAACTAATAAGAAAAAAAATAATTACTAAAATAGTTGCACTGAAGTAAAACAGAAAACTGATGTCAAAGCTGGAAACACAGTGCTCCAATCCCAAATCTGCTTCATGCCTTTAGCCCTTCCATTACCACTCTGCAGCCCCACGCAGTAGCTCACTCTAAACTGTACATGCATTCTCACTAGCTCCCGGTCAGTGGTACAGAGGGAAGGGACTGGGGCTTGACAAGGTCTGGTTTGTTCTCATTATGGTGACGGCGTATTGAAGCTCTCCGGCTTCCAGGCACAAAGGGGAAAATACTGTGACACGCCCTGACAACAGGGGGTCACGCTGCCAGGCCACCAGCAGCACAGGCAGCCATGCAGGCAGAGACCCAGATCCTGACTACAGGCAGGTCGCATTGCCTGCACCACGACTAAGTGGCTTGGCGCCGTCTTTGGAAAGAAGGGGCGAGTCCAGACCATCCCTCCGCTCGTGGACTTAGGGAAGACGCCCCTGTTACTGCACAGAGACCTGCTCTCCTTCCAGGGAGGCTTAAGCTAAGCTGCAGCAATTTTAACAGGTGCCTAAAGGACAAGCTCACTCACTCCCTCACATTGATAGACAAGGACAAGACAAACACAAACCAAAACGTCCCAAAAAGGGAGACGGTCTCTGTGCAGCCACTGTCTGGGGAGTCACCCTACTCACCAAGCAAGAGAGGAGAGCCTCAGACCATGCCCAGGGCTGCATGGAAGCCGGAGAGCTTCAACAGGCCAAGGGCCAGATGCTGTGACACGCCCTGACAACAGGGGGTCAGGCTGGGTAGGCCACCAGCAGGCAGAGAGCTGCTGGGGCAGAGGAGAGGGACAGGGAAATGGCCCTCCCCTGCTTACAGGGTGGCCTGGGGGTCCAAGAGAGCTCTATTTCCCCCTCGGGTGCGGAGACGCTGGCTCTCACCCTCCTTACAGGGTTGCCACGCTCTCCGGGCAGCCAAAGGAGCAAGACGGCCAAAGGCCAAAACCAAGAGTAGCAAAGACCTGAGCCCTGCTTACAGGGAGGTCGCCCAGCACACAACGCTCCTCAGGGCCCCCCAAAGGTGCCATCATGCTCTTACGTGACCTCGCCCTGTGCCCACAGGGATTCCCTTTGCCCAGGGTGCCTTTCTCATGCCCCCTCTTCTGCCCGATGCCGCTCCTCACCTCGCCGTTACACACGCCACCTCTTCTCTCTTCTCTTGACATGCAGCCTCTTCTTTTTTGATCTTCCAAGGTCAGGCTACATGCAAAATTACACAAAAATAAAAGTTCTTTGCTTCTTCAAGAAAGAAATAAACCTTAAAATCCCTTAAAATGTGGCTATACATTTATAAATAACCAGGTCCCCTATTATAATCAATATCTTATAGATATGATGTTCAAGTGAGAAGATATGCACAAAATGACCATAATTCCAGTGATTTGTACTTCTGAAGCAATTTTCCAGGTTCCCCATGTAAACCCATCCGATAAATAGAGGTATTCTAATGGAAAAAAAGTTTCCCAAGTATCCACTCTAGTCTAAAGACAAGTTCTCTCAGTGTCAGCTTACCACAAATAAATGATTGAGTTTAGCTCATAAATGTCATCTGAAAGCAAATTTAAGATTGCTGCCTCCAATTTCCATACTAAAATGGCAAGTTCCATGTTAAAGGCCACTGCCTGACACACAGGAAGAACCTTCTCCCAGTTTCACAACAAAGCTTTGGCACACAAGTACTTCAATTAACTAGGCAAGGATCTAATTACACTCCTTATAGAAAGGCTGATAGATACATGGGTTTATGTATTTCATTTTACAGTAACCAAAACTTAAACCTACCCATACACCTCAGAAACCATCACTGTTAAATTTTGCTCTCAAACATTTTTCTACCACAGCTTCCTTAACACAGATTTGATTAAGCATCACTGGGAAGTGTTCATGATTTCAGTTTCTGTGACTACTACTAGTAGCTTAGAGCTCTGTGCTCTGGTATAAACTGAGTACAGACTCTGGGACAGTAACTCCTCCAACACAAAGCTGGCATGAAACAAGAGGATTAAGTCTTATAGTAGTGCTATTACCACAAGGGTGTTGAGAGGTTAAGACTGGTGATAAGTGACAACAGCTTTTATTTAATCATCCACTTCAATGGGGTAAAAAAAGTCAAAAAAGTACTCATGTAAAAATTGAAGACTTTAAGAGCAAAGTAGAGCATATTGCCAGGAGAGCACAGATAGAGCATGTTACATCCTAGGAAGCTCATGCATAGAAGCCCTGATCATTACACTGCCCTGATTGGCACCAGTACAGAACATTATTTAACAGGTACCACCCATCAGGTTCTGCTTTTTTCATTTAGCATTTGCACTTCTGTCTCTCCAGCTTTGCTAAATTCTTGTTCCAAGCATACAACCTGCTTTTTCCAGATGAAAACACACCAAACTCAAGCAAGTATAAAACCCAGCAACAAATTTCCACAATAACAACAAATACTCCTCTCCTGCAGCAGCCATCAAAATCCATACATCCTACATGTAGGCTTTCTAGAACATACTACACTTCATTGCATTGCCCTATGGGAGAAACTAGGCAGCCACTATGCAGACAGCTGACTCAAACATGTCTATGAAAAGCCATCACCCAACAGTTAGCATGACATCGCACAAAAAAACTAACTCAGCTCTCTAGCTTCAATAAAGACCTAGAAACACCAATTGATTAAGAACTCCAGTAGATATTACATACCCAAAATTGAAAGTAATCAAGAATTTAGAAAGATCATTCTGTAACCCATTAAAATTTCCTCTCTTTTCACCCTAAGGGAACTTCTCCATGCAGGGAGGAAAATGCCCACCCCCCAGAGATGAGCAAGTCTCTTAAAACATGATCATGAACTTTTCAAGTGAGATGTGGAGCAGTTAAGTATAAAAATTAAACCCTGTGTTTGTTTATTTTCTATTAGTCTGTGAGTGATTTAAAGGTTTTCTCCTGATGAAGAAAAGAGCAGCTCAGAAGCTGAATGCCAACAAAACTGCTCAGCTCCCCTCCATGGGTTAAGAAAGGATCAAATACCGAATTGGGTAAAAGTCTGACAAGTACTAAATCCAAGAAAATTGCTCTCTGCTTCTGACCATCTTGGCAGGGGAAAAAAAAAAAAAAAAAAAAAAAGCTTTTTGTTATTTCTAATTTCTAATGACATGCACAGTTAGAACCAAATGTAACAAGAGCTAGTACTTGGTACTGTTTTCCTCTCTCTCCCCATAACTTAATAGGCTAATCCTCTAGCACTTGTTTCTAGAAGCTGAGAATACCATGCTGTGTGCAGGTTATGCTCACTTAGAGGGCACAAAGACTCAAAAATATCTCAGGAGCCCCAGTCCTATGAAGAACTCAGTTTTATGACTAACCCTGTGAACCTGGGCCAAAATCAATTCGATAGAAGGTCCAAGTTATCTAGAGCCAATGCAGAAGCACAAAATAGGCTATTGTAACAAGGACTAACTTTATACAACTGTACATATACAAATAATCACAAGACATACTTTTTAACTACATCATATACATATAACAAAGGGTCTCAATGCATTAAATCTAGCACCACTGCTGTATAGCCTTAAACATCTCTTCAGCAATGTAATCATTACCACCACACAGGTATACTTCCTTTCCATAAGGCATTCCTTCCCCAACCAGCATAGAAACAGGGTTAGACACAGCTGCAGCCTCCCAAACAAAATGATTCACTCACTGCCCTGAAGCAAAGTAACAGAAACCTCACCAGGCTGAATAAGATGGACCAACACCTGCATCACTGGTTCAACCAGCTCTGTCAGGCCTTGAACTCACCTGAGAGAGCAAACACCATGCTAAGACATCTTTTCCTAGCCAAACCCAGAAAGTGCACTATTGCGTAGCTGTGCACACACAATAGAACTTGTTCAGTTATTGAGACATGTAGGAAGTTTGATTAGTATCTGAATGTTTGCTTTTAATATCCTTGCAGCTCCTGCTTAGTCTTATTCTGAAGGGCTTTTAGCACCTGGTAGTTGTAGCAACTCTGAGGAGCACTAGAGCACACAAACACACAAACTAGCTTCCAAATGCATTTGAGACACATCAATAGAAGTTATGTTTGCAAATATACATAGAAACACTTAAACATGTTCAGCACACTGCTTTAAAAAGTAAAGTCTTATCAGTAAAAGTAGTAAGGCTCAACACTTACCTTGGTTTAGCTGCATTACAGATGACTGCTTGAGGCTGGCTGAAGCTCCTGGTAATGGATTTTGAATGGAGTTCGCTTTCTCCACCTCCTGTTTCAGAAGCCTCTTACTCTCTTTCGATGTACATCTTCCCATGTCTCTCCAATTAGCCAGTTAACTCAGTCAAACTGGGAGTTGTGTCAGCCTCAGCAAGACTCTCCCCACAAGCTTGATATGAAACATTGCAATTAAAAGCCATTTCCAAGTCCAATCACACATATAGCAGAGAAAGGGCACACCAGCCCCACATACTTTGCCTTGCAGTGGTACTTCTGGGGCAGCACTTCATGGCACTTGGAAAACAAACATAATTTGCTCCTTAGACTGCAGGCCTTTACCTGCAGCTCTTCACTGTAGTGCCTCAAACAGGTCTAAGGAGTTAGTTCATAACTCAGCAGCCAAATATTTTGCTCAAGGCAAAGAAATCCATGCAAAAGGCCCAGAGAAGCCCAGCTGTTCTCTGTGGATGAGGCAGTTGGTGAGGCAGAGCACACAGCACTCCCGGCTCCCTGGCAAGAGGCCCCTCTGGTGCCGCAGCACAGGCTCACCCTCAGAGCCATATCCTCCACACTGCCCACAAACCTTGCAGGGATCTCCACAGCCCTCAGGAAACAAGAGCAGACCAGGCCACCTCTGGGCTCCCACAGCAGGAGAAGAGACCTCTGCCAGCCTAGGCCCAATTTCAAGGTACCCAAGAAGAGAAGGTCCAGCAGCAGCCAAGTCCAGCCAGGAGTCTATCAGGCTTGTGAACAAGCAGCAATCCAGTCCACAAATCACCATCAGGTCCAGCAATTGCCAAGCTGCTCTATAATCATATAGAAGATCAAGCCGGGCAGTCAGTCTGAAGTCCAGACTAACAATCTTCACAGGCAGGGACAGAGCTGAAGAGCAGCATTCCTCCAACAGAGTTCTAAAGAAAACTGAGGTACAGAGCTCGGTTTAAATAGGGCTCCTGGGTGTGGTCTGGTGCACAGGTGAGGCTGTTTAGGGTCATTAAGGCTTACTAATGCCCTCAGTGCCTTAACGAGGCACCTGAGAGCAATGGAAAATTCTAGTTCTATCCACAGGGCCCACAGAGTGAGGTGTGATTGCAGTGTTGTGATGGGGTTTTGTTCCATCTGTTAGCTGGTTGGTCTTCTTCCTCACCTAGCCCCAGAGACATTCTATCAAATGAATGTTCTGTGCATGAGAAGACGCAACCACTTCATTTGTGTGTGATTCAGTAAATCCTCTTGGAGACTTTATGATTCTGTTCAGTTCTGGGAGACTTTGGAAGAGTGGGTACATAAACACAACCCTCAGGAAGGCACACACCATTCTGAATGGGCAGTTCCTAATAGCCCCTGTACTGTTTATTTCACATTAATTTCACCCTACAATGAAGTAAGGTGTTCACTTTCCATTCAGATCTGAATAGAAATTTAAGACAGAATTTTTATTCTACCCATTCCTTACTAGTTTTAAACTGTTTTTGGTTACCTCTTAGATATTTATGGTCTTTTCTGTCCTGTTTTAAGCTGCTCTTGCCTATTTCTAATCTGCTTCAGGCTACCCATTTCTAACCTGGTCTTGCCCTTCATAGCTTGGTTTAACTCCTGTATGGTCATTTTTATCTTACTCTTCTCCGTTTCTAAACCTTTTTTAGATTCTTTTGGCAAATTGTAAACAATGGAGAGGCTTTTCCATCTTATTCTGCCCATTCCTGACTAGTTTTAAGCTGGTTTTGGCTCCTTCTTCAATATTTGTGGTCATTTCTGGCCTGTTTTAAGCTGCTCTTGCCTACTTCTAATGTGCTTCAGGCTATTTCTAACCTCTTGATGCCCATTTCTAATTCTTCTGAAGCCATTCTGGCAGTTTCCAAACCATTTTGGTCCATTTCCTACCCATTTCTAGCCTGGTCTTGCCCTTTCCTAACTTGGTTTAACTCCTGTATGGTCATTTGTATCTTATTTGTGTTTGTGTTTGGAATGATTTGGTTTTGTCAGACCTGGTTCTCAGGCTCCTCAGGAGCCCGGTTGCTTTGCTCTTGGGTCTGTGCATGTGATCCGGGCAGATGTGCTGCTCCGTCTGGGAGGTACTGTGCCTGTGTAGGTTATTCTCTGTTTGTTGGTGTCACAGCATGTGTAGTGTTTTGTGTGTGTGTGTTTGCCTTGGAGCTGCTCTACTCATGGTGTGTATTTGGGCCAGGTGCAGCATCTGTAGTGCAAGTCTGTGTGTATTATGATCAGAGGCAGATCTTGAGCATTTCCTTGGGATGGAGGTTACAGGTTCTGGGCTCAGCAATGGTCTCTAGACATAAAAGCTGTGTGGGTATTAACATAGTAGTTGTTTAGCAACTCGGTGATAATTTGGCCAGTGTTTTTGTTCAGATCTCTGCTCTGAAGCAGTTGTCAACGTGATGAAAGCAGGCTTGAAGCAAGGCTCTGTGGCAGAGATGCAGAGCAGCCGGCAGACACTCTTGCAGCCCCGACAGTGATCCCATAAGGATGACATGACAATGATCGGCAGGGCTGGAAGGGGGGGGGGGTGGCGGGCGTTTCGGCGGCTGGCGCCGCTCGCTGTTGCCATCTTGTGTCCAGGTTAGGTACTGCAGCCCTGCCTCCGCGCATGAGCCGTGGTGCTCCCTGTCCCCGGAAGTGGCTGGTGTCACGTGGTGCCCGCCGGTTTCCGGCGGGCTGTAGCAAGCGCGGCTCCATGCGGCCGCAGTCTGGTGGCCGCCCGCCGGCTCCGGTCCCTCCGCGCCGTTTCGGTGTGGCAGGCGCAGCCCCCGGGAGCAGCATGGCGGCGGGCAGGGTCCGGGTCCAGGTCCGGGTCCCGGCAGCAGCAGGTGAGAGCCGAGCCCACCGCGGGGCCGGGCTTACCGGGGAGGGGAGCGGGCCCGGCCGCCCGGCCGTGCCTTGGACGTGCGCAGAGGGGCCTCTCCTGCCTGCTGGCCGCTCGGCACGGGAAGCCTCTCGGTGCTCGGTACTGAGGGGAGTGAAGGCACGGGGGGGGGGGGGGGGGGGGGGGGGGGGGGGGGGGGGTTTACCTGGAGGTCCGTAATTCACACTGTACCTGCACTGGGAGGGAAAGGGGCCAGGGTTGAAATAGCTGTTTCTAAAGCAGCCAAGGCGTTCCCTGCTTGTTTTCTCTGATCTAATCTTGTGCTTAGTTGGGAAATTAGACTGTTGACTGTAGCTTTAAGGTGCTGAAGGATCTGGAGACTGGGATTCTCGGAGAAATGAGAAGGGGGAAGGGTGCATTGCCCTCCTTTTGTTCTGCACACAGACCTTGCTGGGCTGAGCCCTGGGGGAGGCCAGCTCATCCCAGCCTTTCTGTTAAGGACTTCAGTTGCTGCTGTTGCTCTCCTGCTTTCGCCCGTCTTTGGACAACTGCTTAGCTCCAGTAAAGCCATCAGGCTTCTTCATAAATGCTTCTTATTCCAGATGCAGAGGCAGCTCAAGCACAGGCCCTCGCTAATGGCTGCAGTGGCTGCGGCTGTTGGGTTTCATAGGTAAGAATTTTTGTAGGGGATTGTCTCTCCTGTGAAATGCTTGCATGGGATTTGTCCATAAAAAAATCCCTCACTGTTCTCTTTTCTCCACTGCTTGGCTGTGAGAGCAGGAAGCAGCAGAATCCGTGGCAGAGATAGATAAAGAAGAGCACGGGGAAGAAGCAAGCCCAGATGGCAGGGAGAAAGAGAACCAGCAGTATCCAGGTCAGGCAGAAACTGCCCCTCCCAGAGCAGAGTCCCAACAGCTGAGAAGCTGGAGCATCATGCCCAGGGAATGGATCTTGCATGTTGGCTGTCTGAGAAGCTGCACAGTGAGAAACGGTCGCTAGGTTCAGGTAAGCCTCAGTAAGACTAATTCTAAACAATTAACAGGCATTTCCATTTTACTTCATCCCATTCCTGACTAGTTCTAAGCTATTTTTGGTTACTTAAGTATTTATGGTCATTTCTGGCCTGTTTTAAGCTGCTCTTGCCTATTTCTAATGTGCTTCAGGCTATTTCTAACCTCTTGATGCCCATTTCTAATTCTTCTGAAGCCATTCTGGCAGTTTCCAAACCATTTTGGTCCATTTCCTACCCATTTCTAGCCTGGTCTTCCCCTTCATAGCTTGGTTTAACTCCTGTATGGTCATTTTTATCTTACTGTTCTGCATTTCTAAACCTTTTTTAGATTCTTTTGGCACATTGTAAACAATGGAGAGGCTTTTCCATCTTATTCTGCCCAGTCCTTACTAGTTTTAAGCTGGTTTTGGCTACTTCTTTAGTATTTGTGGTCATTTCTGGCCTGTTTTAAGCTGCTCTTGCCTATTTCTAATGTGCTTCAGGCTATTTCTAACCTCTTGATGCCCATTTCTAATTCTTCTGAAGCCATTCTGGCAGTTTCCAAACCATTTTGGTCCATTTCCTACCCATTTCTAGCCTGGTTTTGCCGTTTCCTAGCTTGGTTTAACTCCTGTATGGTCATTTTTATCTTACTCTTCTCCGTTTCTAAACCTTTTTTAGATTCTTTTGGCACATTGTAAACAATGGAGAGGCTTTTCCATCTTATTCTGCCCAATCCTTACTAGATTTAAGCTGGTTTTGGCTCCTTCTTTAGTATTTGTGGTCATTTTTGGCCTGTTTTAAGCTGCTCTTGCCTATTTCTAATGTGCTTCAGGCTATTTCTAACCTCTTGATGCCCATTTCTAATTCTTCTGAAGCCATTCTGGCAGTTTCCAAACCATTTTGGTCCATTTCCTACCCATTTCTAGCCTGGTTTTGCCGTTTCCTAGCTTGGTTTAACTCCTGTATGGTCATTTTTATTTTACTCTTCTCCGTTTCTAAACCTTTTTTAGATTCTTTTGGCACATTGTAAACAATGGAGAGGCTTTTCCATCTTATTCTGCCCAATCCTTACTAGTTTTAAGCTGGTTTTGGCTCCTTCTTCAATATTTGTGGTCATTTCTGGGCTGTTTTAAGCTGCTCTTGCCTTTTTCTAATGTGCTTCAGGCTATTTCTAACCTCTTGATGCCCATTTCTAATTCTTCTGAAGCCATTCTGGCAGTTTCCAAACCATTTTGGTCCATTTCCTACCCATTTCTAGCCTGGTCTTGCCCTTCCTAGCTTGGTTTAACTCCTGTATGGTCATTTTTATCTTACTGTTCTGCATTTCTAAACCTTTTTTAGATTCTTTTGGCACATTGTAAACAATGGAGAGGCTTTTCCATCTTATTCTGCCCATTCCTTACTAGTTTTAAGCTGGTTTTGGCTACTTCTTTAGTATTTGTGGTCATTTTTGGCCTGTTTTAAGCTGCTCTTGCCTATTTCTAATGTGCTTCAGGCTATTTCTAACCTCTTGATGCCCATTTCTAATTCTTCTGAAGCCATTCTGGCAGTTTCCAAACCATTTTGGTCCATTTCCTACCCATTTCTAGCCTGGTCTTGCCCTTCCTAGCTTGGTTTAACTCCTGTATGGTCATTTTTATCTTACTCTTCTCCGTTTCTAAACCTTTTTTAGATTCTTTTGGCACATTGTAAACAATGGAGAGGCTTTTCCATCTTATTCTGCCCAATCCTTACTAGTTTTAAGCTGGTTTTGGCTACTTCTTTAGTATTTGTGGTCATTTTTGGCCTGTTTTAAGCTGCTCTTGCCTATTTCTAATGTGCTTCAGGCTATTTCTAACCTCTTGATGCCCATTTCTAATTCTTCTGAAGCCATTCTGGCAGTTTCCAAACCATTTTGGTCCATTTCCTACCCATTTCTAGCCTGGTCTTGCCCTTCCTAGCTTGGTTTAACTCCTGTATGGTCATTTTTATCTTACTCTTCTCCGTTTCTAAACCTTTTTTAGATTCTTTTGGCACATTGTAAACAATGGAGAGGCTTTTCCATCTTATTCTGCCCAATCCTTACTAGATTTAAGCTGGTTTTGGCTCCTTCTTTAGTATTTGTGGTCATTTTTGGCCTGTTTTAAGCTGCTCTTGCCTATTTCTAATGTGCTTCAGGCTATTTCTAACCTCTTGATGCCCATTTCTAATTCTTCTGAAGCCATTCTGGCAGTTTCCAAACCATTTTGGTCCATTTCCTACCCATTTCTAGCCTGGTTTTGCCGTTTCCTAGCTTGGTTTAACTCCTGTATGGTCATTTTTATTTTACTCTTCTCCGTTTCTAAACCTTTTTTAGATTCTTTTGGCACATTGTAAACAATGGAGAGGCTTTTCCATCTTATTCTGCCCAATCCTTACTAGTTTTAAGCTGGTTTTGGCTCCTTCTTCAATATTTGTGGTCATTTCTGGGCTGTTTTAAGCTGCTCTTGCCTTTTTCTAATGTGCTTCAGGCTATTTCTAACCTCTTGATGCCCATTTCTAATTCTTCTGAAGCCATTCTGGCAGTTTCCAAACCATTTTGGTTCATTTCCTACCCATTTCTAGCCTGGTCTTCCCCTTCCTAGCTTGGTTTAACTCCTGTATGGTCATTTTTATCTTACTCTTCTGCATTTCTAAACCTTTTTTAGATTCTTTTGGCACATTGTAAACAATGGAGAGGCTTTTCCATCTTATTCTGCCCATTCCTTACTAGTTTTAAGCTGGTTTTGGCTACTTCTTTAGTATTTGTGGTCATTTTTGGCCTGTTTTAAGCTGCTCTTGCCTATTTCTAATGTGCTTCAGGCTATTTCTAACCTCTTGATGCCCATTTCTAATTCTTCTGAAGCCATTCTGGCAGTTTCCAAACCATTTTGGTCCATTTCCTACCCATTTCTAGCCTGGTCTTGCCCTTCCTAGCTTGGTTTAACTCCTGTATGGTCATTTTTATCTTACTCTTCTCCGTTTCTAAACCTTTTTTAGATTCTTTTGGCACATTGTAAACAATGGAGAGGCTTTTCCATCTTATTCTGCCCATTCCTTACTAGTTTTAAGCTGGTTTTGGCTACTTCTTTAGTATTTGTGGTCATTTCTGGCCTGTTTTAAGCTGCTCTTGCCTATTTCTAATGTGCTTCAGGCTATTTCTAACCTCTTGATGCCCATTTCTAATTCTTCTGAAGCCATTCTGGCAGTTTCCAAACCATTTTGGTCCATTTCCTACCCATTTCTAGCCTGGTTTTGCCGTTTCCTAGCTTGGTTTAACTCCTGTATGGTCATTTTTATCTTACTCTTCTCCGTTTCTAAACCTTTTTTAGATTCTTTTGGCACATTGTAAACAATGGAGAGGCTTTTCCATCTTATTCTGCCCAATCCTTACTAGATTTAAGCTGGTTTTGGCTCCTTCTTTAGTATTTGTGGTCATTTTTGGCCTGTTTTAAGCTGCTCTTGCCTATTTCTAATGTGCTTCAGGCTATTTCTAACCTCTTGATGCCCATTTCTAATTCTTCTGAAGCCATTCTGGCAGTTTCCAAACCATTTTGGTCCATTTCCTACCCATTTCTAGCCTGGTTTTGCCGTTTCCTAGCTTGGTTTAACTCCTGTATGGTCATTTTTATTTTACTCTTCTCCGTTTCTAAACCTTTTTTAGATTCTTTTGGCACATTGTAAACAATGGAGAGGCTTTTCCATCTTATTCTGCCCAATCCTTACTAGTTTTAAGCTGGTTTTGGCTCCTTCTTCAATATTTGTGGTCATTTCTGGGCTGTTTTAAGCTGCTCTTGCCTTTTTCTAATGTGCTTCAGGCTATTTCTAACCTCTTGATGCCCATTTCTAATTCTTCTGAAGCCATTCTGGCAGTTTCCAAACCATTTTGGTCCATTTCCTACCCATTTCTAGCCTGGTCTTCCCCTTCCTAGCTTGGTTTAACTCCTGTATGGTCATTTTTATCTTACTCTTCTGCATTTCTAAACCTTTTTTAGATTCTTTTGGCACATTGTAAACAATGGAGAGGCTTTTCCATCTTATTCTGCCCATTCCTTACTAGTTTTAAGCTGGTTTTGGCTACTTCTTTAGTATTTGTGGTCATTTTTGGCCTGTTTTAAGCTGCTCTTGCCTATTTCTAATGTGCTTCAGGCTATTTCTAACCTCTTGATGCCCATTTCTAATTCTTCTGAAGCCATTCTGGCAGTTTCCAAACCATTTTGGTCCATTTCCTACCCATTTCTAGCCTGGTCTTGACCTTCCTAGCTTGGTTTAACTCCTGTATGGTCATTTTTATCTTACTCTTCTCCGTTTCTAAACCTTTTTTAGATTCTTTTGGCACATTGTAAACAATGGAGAGGCTTTTCCATCTTATTCTGCCCAATCCTTACTAGATTTAAGCTGGTTTTGGCTCCTTCTTTAGTATTTGTGGTCATTTTTGGCCTGTTTTAAGCTGCTCTTGCCTATTTCTAATGTGCTTCAGGCTATTTCTAACCTCTTGATGCCCATTTCTAATTCTTCTGAAGCCATTCTGGCAGTTTCCAAACCATTTTGGTCCATTTCCTACCCATTTCTAGCCTGGTTTTGCCGTTTCCTAGCTTGGTTTAACTCCTGTATGGTCATTTTTATTTTACTCTTCTCCGTTTCTAAACCTTTTTTAGATTCTTTTGGCACATTGTAAACAATGGAGAGGCTTTTCCATCTTATTCTGCCCAATCCTTACTAGTTTTAAGCTGGTTTTGGCTCCTTCTTCAATATTTGTGGTCATTTCTGGGCTGTTTTAAGCTGCTCTTGCCTTTTTCTAATGTGCTTCAGGCTATTTCTAACCTCTTGATGCCCATTTCTAATTCTTCTGAAGCCATTCTGGCAGTTTCCAAACCATTTTGGTTCATTTCCTACCCATTTCTAGCCTGGTCTTCCCCTTCCTAGCTTGGTTTAACTCCTGTATGGTCATTTTTATCTTACTCTTCTGCATTTCTAAACCTTTTTTAGATTCTTTTGGCACATTGTAAACAATGGAGAGGCTTTTCCATCTTATTCTGCCCAGTCCTTACTAGTTTTAAGCTGGTTTTGGCTACTTCTTTAGTATTTGTGGTCATTTCTGGCCTGTTTTAAGCTGCTCTTGCCTATTTCTAATGTGCTTCAGGCTATTTCTAACCTCTTGATGCCCATTTCTAATTCTTCTGAAGCCATTCTGGCAGTTTCCAAACCATTTTGGTCCATTTCCTACCCATTTCTAGCCTGGTCTTGCCCTTCCTAGCTTGGTTTAACTCGTGTATGGTCATTTTTATCTTACTGTTCTGCATTTCTAAACCTTTTTTAGATTCTTTTGGCAAATTGTAAACAATGGAGAGGCTTTTCCATCTTATTCTGCCCATTCCTTACTAGTTTTAAGCTGGTTTTGGCTACTTCTTTAGTATTTGTGGTCATTTTTGGCCTGTTTTAAGCTGCTCTTGCCTATTTCTAATGTGCTTCAGGCTATTTCTAACCTCTTGATGCCCATTTCTAATTCTTCTGAAGCCATTCTGGCAGTTTCCAAACCATTTTGGTCCATTTCCTACCCATTTCTAGCCTGGTTTTGCCGTTTCCTAGCTTGGTTTAACTCCTGTATGGTCATTTTTATCTTACTCTTCTGCATTTCTAAACCTTTTTTAGATTCTTTTGGCACATTGTAAACAATGGAGAGGCTTTTCCATCTTATTCTGCCCAGTCCTTACTAGTTTTAAGCTGGTTTTGGCTACTTCTTTAGTATTTGTGGTCATTTCTGGCCTGTTTTAAGCTGCTCTTGCCTATTTCTAATGTGCTTCAGGCTATTTCTAACCTCTTGATGCCCATTTCTAATTCTTCTGAAGCCATTCTGGCAGTTTCCAAACCATTTTGGTCCATTTCCTACCCATTTCTAGCCTGGTCTTGCCCTTCCTAGCTTGGTTTAACTCGTGTATGGTCATTTTTATCTTACTGTTCTGCATTTCTAAACCTTTTTTAGATTCTTTTGGCAAATTGTAAACAATGGAGAGGCTTTTCCATCTTATTCTGCCCATTCCTTACTAGTTTTAAGCTGGTTTTGGCTACTTCTTTAGTATTTGTGGTCATTTTTGGCCTGTTTTAAGCTGCTCTTGCCTATTTCTAATGTGCTTCAGGCTATTTCTAACCTCTTGATGCCCATTTCTAATTCTTCTGAAGCCATTCTGGCAGTTTCCAAACCATTTTGGTCCATTTCCTACCCATTTCTAGCCTGGTTTTGCCGTTTCCTAGCTTGGTTTAACTCCTGTATGGTCATTTTTATTTTACTCTTCTCCGTTTCTAAACCTTTTTTAGATTCTTTTGGCACATTGTAAACAATGGAGAGGCTTTTCCATCTTATTCTGCCCAATCCTTACTAGTTTTAAGCTGGTTTTGGCTCCTTCTTCAATATTTGTGGTCATTTCTGGGCTGTTTTAAGCTGCTCTTGCCTTTTTCTAATGTGCTTCAGGCTATTTCTAACCTCTTGATGCCCATTTCTAATTCTTCTGAAGCCATTCTGGCAGTTTCCAAACCATTTTGGTCCATTTCCTACCCATTTCTAGCCTGGTCTTCCCCTTCCTAGCTTGGTTTAACTCCTGTATGGTCATTTTTATCTTACTCTTCTCCGTTTCTAAACCTTTTTTAGATTCTTTTGGCACATTGTAAACAATGGAGAGGCTTTTCCATCTTATTCTGCCCAATCCTTACTAGATTTAAGCTGGTTTTGGCTCCTTCTTTAGTATTTGTGGTCATTTTTGGCCTGTTTTAAGCTGCTCTTGCCTATTTCTAATGTGCTTCAGGCTATTTCTAACCTCTTGATGCCCATTTCTAATTCTTCTGAAGCCATTCTGGCAGTTTCCAAACCATTTTGGTCCATTTCCTACCCATTTCTAGCCTGGTCTTGCCCTTCCTAGCTTGGTTTAACTCCTGTATGGTCATTTTTATCTTACTGTTCTGCATTTCTAAACCTTTTTTAGATTCTTTTGGCACATTGTAAACAATGGAGAGGCTTTTCCATCTTATTCTGCCCAATCCTTACTAGTTTTAAGCTGGTTTTTGCTCCTTCTTTAGTATTTGTGGTCATTTTTGGCCTGTTTTAAGCTGCTCTTGCCTATTTCTAATGTGCTTCAGGCTATTTCTAACCTCTTGATGCCCATTTCTAATTCTTCTGAAGCCATTCTGGCAGTTTCCAAACCATTTTGGTCCATTTCCTACCCATTTCTAGCCTGGTCTTGCCCTTTCCTAGCTTGGTTTAACTCCTGTATGGTCATTTTTATCTTACTCTTCTCCATTTCTAAACCTTTTTTAGATTCTTTTGTCACATTGTAAACAATGGAGAGGCTTTTCCATCTTGTTCTGCCCATTCCTTACTAGTTTTAAACTGTTTCTTTGTTACTTCTATTTGTGGTAATTTCTGTCCTGTTTTAAGCTGCTCTTGGTTATTTGTAATCTTCTTTAGGCTATTTCTAACCTATTGATGCCCACTTGTTTCTCTTTTGAAGCCATTCTGGCAGTTTCCAAGCCCTTTTGGTCCATTTCTTGTCATGTGTTGTCCCCCCCAATACGGCATCTGCTTTTCCCCACCACGCCAATTTGTCTTCCCCCCCGCCACTCCCCCCTGTTCTTCTATCCCGTATCCCACTCTTCACCCCTTTCTCATCATCTATCCCTTTTAACCGCCATTATTCCCACACCCCCACCCCCCTTCTCTACCATCTGTCCCCCCTAACAGCCATTCTCCCCCCCTTCCCCACTATCTCTCCCATTTAAACCCCTTTCCTCCGTCATCACAACAGTCTTCCCGCCCACCAAAGCCCGAACTAACCTTCGTCCAGCAAGTCTCGATCTTTACCGTGCCGAGCTAAACCCTGCTGAGCACCGTAACCGTGCACGTACAGAAAACAAAGCTGCGTTCCAGCCCTCACTGCTGTCTGCTCCTTCCCGGGCACTGCCATCGCTCCCTCACACAAAAGGACACCGCTGATTGGCCACCGGTCTCTAGGCGGGAAAACGGCCCCTCAGCCGTGCGGCCCGGGATTGGACGGCGCTGACCCTCCGCCCCGCCCCCCCGGGTGGCTTCAGCTCTGCTTGGCTCACTTCGGGTTAGCATAGCCTGCGTTAGTTTACCACGGCTGTGTGGTTTGGCCTAGCCTGGGGAAGCATAGCATAGCCTCCATCCAGCGTGAGATTAAGATGAGTGAGATTAGACCTGGGTGAGATTGACTGGGGGGAGACTGACCCTAGTCAGATTTGTCCTGGGTCAGATTTGTCCCTGGTCAGATTACCCCAGGGGTCAGATTAGCTCGAGTCAGGTTAGTCCGGGTCAGATTAGTCCGGGTCAGATTAGCCCGGTCAGATTAGCCCAGGTCGGATTATCCCGGGTCAGATTAGCTTGGGTGACCCGGTTTGGATCATCCCGGGTCATTTAGCTCAGATAAGAGACAGGTGAGATTAGACGGGTGAGATTATCCTAGCCTCCTTAACTTAGTTTAGTCTGAGTTACCTTGAGTTAGTCTTGGTTAACCTGGATTAGCCTATCCTCAGTTAGCCTGGGTTAGATGAGCCTGGATTAGATGGGGTTAGCCTACCCTATCATAGGGCGGGGTATATGGGAGGACAATACTGGGGTTTTGGGGATATGGAGTCCCTACATGGGGGTCTGTGGGGGGATTTGGGGGTCTGGAGTCCCTGCATGGGGGTCTATGGGTGTATTTGGGGGTCTGGAGTCCCTACATGGGGGTCTGGGGGGATTTGGGGGTCTGAAGTCCCAGTATGGGGGTCTGTGGGGGGATTTGGAGTCCCTGTATGGGGGTCTATGGAGGGATTTGGGGGTCTGGAGTCTCTCCGTGGTGTTCTGTAGGGGTGTGGAGACCCCTTATGGGGTGTATGGGGGAATACGGGGGGATATGGGGTTCTGGAGTCCCTAGATGACGTGTGGGGCAATAGGGGGGGGATACGGGGTTCTTAGCAGTCAGTGCAAAAATTCAAGTTAATATCATAATATCATGGTAAAAGCTGCAAGCTCTGAAGTGGTACAGGCTGGCAGGAAGCTCCCAGTGTATGGTTTGGTGTGAGCAGCACCGATGTATTAGGTTTGGCATAGTAGTACATGGGTTTTTTTTCTTGTTTTTAGTGGCCATCTATGCCATCTATGCATCTATGCTTAACTTGTTAACAATTTATGTTCATATGTACGAGGAGGAGGAACATAAAGATGATGTAAGGATAGACAGGTTTGTAAAACCAGCCATTTCTTCAAGGGACGGCTGCTGCAGCAATACCCTGCTTGCACGATGCCCTATATGAGTGTCTGTTTTGAGCGAGTTTTACACGTGACCTGCACCCTGATCATGCGTTCTTTTTAGGCTGCACACCCGCCTATCAGCCTCATCAGCGTTGATGCTGTGGACCCACATCAGTGGTTTCTTGAGCTTTGAGAAAAACCCAGTTCTTGTTCTTAGATAAATACAAGAACCCTTCTGTTTCAGAGCAGCGTGCAGCCATGTGCACACTGTGTGTGCCAGAACAGACCCTTTCAAGAGCTCCAGAAGACTTTTTTAGCCTCTTTCTTTCATCTGCAAGACCAAAAAGGAAAGAGAGGTTTCTGCAACTGGGAAGCAGGAGAAGAGAGTGGAGGTATGTCTGGTAATCGTAGCACATGCTTCTCTGACCTTGCCGAGAGAGGAAATCCATTTACTCTCTGCTTTCATCGATTGGTCTGTAATTTGCCTGTAGTTATCCTCCCCATTTCTACATTTTACAGAATCATGGAATGGTTCATGTTGGAAGGGACCTTAAAGCTCATCCAGCTCCAACCCCTGCCACAGGCAGGCAGGGACACCTCACACTAGAGCAGGTTGCTCCAAGCCCCTGTGTCCAACCTGGACTTGAACACTGCCAGGGATGGGGCAGCCACAGCTTCTCTGTGCACCCTGTGCCAGCGCCTCAGCACCCTCACGGGGAACAGCTTCTGCCTAAGAGCTCAGCTCAGTTTCCCCTCGGGCAGGTTCAAGCCATTCCCCTTGGCCTGTCCCTACAGGCCCTTGTCCCAAGCCCCTCTCCAGGTTTCCTGCAGCCCCTTTAGGCACTGGAGCTGCTCTCAGGTCTCCCCTTCAGGAGCCTTCTCTTGTCCAGGCTGCCCCAGCCCAGCTCTCTCAGCCTGGCTCCAGAGCATAGCTGCTCCAGCCCTCGCAGCAGCTCCATGGTTTCCTCTGGCTCGCTTGAGCAGCTCCACGTCCCTCTTGAGCTGGGGCTGAAGATGTGGATGCAGGACTTTGTTTCCTCTTACATTGGCATAATGCAGAGTGACACTTTAACAGCTGGACAGATGTAGATTCTCCTACCTGGGGCCAGTAAATGAGAGCAAAACCACATCCTCTGCTTGAACAAGGAAGAAATTATTTTGTTCACCTTGTTTACGTGCTTAATTCAAGAAGTTTTTTCCCTTCCAGTCAATTACATTCACGTAATTGAAAACATTGTCCCAGGAAATCTCAGCTTGGTTTGCTTTCCTGCTCGGAGACCATTGCGCTGCTTTTTGCTTAAACAGCAATTGCTTTGCTTGCAGGCTGTTTTGCAGCAGCTCTATGGCTATGGGGAATTACCAGTGTTTTTCTAATCATCCTGTTGGATGTTGTGACAATGCAGGTCCCCGGTTTCCTCTTGACATTTGGGTACTGCCAGCAGAGTTTGCAGCCCTTGGTGTTGTCTTTGTTGAATTAGGACCTGCACTGCTGAGGAGAAGGCAAGGCCTGGAGGGAGGGAGGGAGAACCAGGAACAGGTCAGCCCCAGTATTTTTCTGTAATGAGGGTGGTAAAGCACTGGCAGAGGTTGGCCAGAGAGGTGGTGGATGCCCCATCCCTGGGGACATTCAAGGCCAGGCTGGATGTGGTTCTGAGCACCCTGATGGAGTTGAAGATGTCCCTGCTCATGGCAGGGGAGGTTAGACCAGATGACCTTTAAAGGTTCCTTCCAACCAAAACCATCCTGTGCTCATATGATTAGAACCCCAGGGAATGCAGGCATTTCCCTACAGCTGCTGAGGGTCTCTTTAGAAGCCCAAGGCCACAGTTACCCTTCTTTCTTAGGGAAGGGCTTCCCGTCCTCACGCTCTTTGGTGTGTCTGGTGGCATTGTGCCCATGCCGAAGCTTGTCTTTGGCACCTTGAGCTAAAGTGCTTCACTGACATGAGGTTAAATTCATCTGGAGGAGCCTGTTTTAATGCAGCCAGGGAGGGGAAACTGGCTTATTATTTGCAGTACTGAGCTCTGTTCAGCAGGTGGGTCACGGTAAATGTTTGCTGCCACAAGTACCAGTACCAGTGCGAGTAACACCCAGCTCTGGGCAAATGCACCTTGATTTCAACCTATTTGAACTGGTCACTTACCAGCATAGCAAGTATCACATCCTGCAGGCAAAGCTGCTCAGGTGCAGCTGATGGATCCCTGAGCCCAGCAGGAGGCCTGAGGCTGCTTTTCCATTTACCTCTAAGAGCAATGACATTGGAACCACGGCAGGACGTAGAGCTTTCGTGTGCATAACCCCAAATGTATCTGCCTTTCCTAGCCTGCCAGGCAGGCAGCGTTAGTGCCGCTTTCTAGCTCACTAAAGGGTATTATCTGCTCAACATTTTCCAGTGACAAGACTTCACCTGTACCGTAGCTGATGGTGGGCTCACAGACCAGAACACACACAGCCTATTGCACAGATCGGCTTTCCTGGCAGCCCCGGGCAGCACTTGCAGGGACAGAGGTGTGTACTTAGCCCCTGATTCCAAGAAGATGCCGTAACATGGCTGTTTCTAACTCATTTATGCCCACTTCTAAACTGTTTTATTTGCTATTTCTAAATTCTTTCTGCCATTTCTAACCCGTGTTTGGTCACTTCTAACCCTTTTAAAGCCATTTCTTAAAATTTCCCTCTTTTTTTGGCCCTTTTCTCACTCTGTTTAAGCCACTTTTTTATTTCTCTAACCCATTTTTTCCCATTTGTCAGCAGCTTTAAGCCTTTTTTGACGATTTCTAACACAATTGTGGCCACTTCTAACTAGATTTAAACCCATTTTTAGCCATTTGCAACCCTTATATGTCCAATTCTAACCTGGTTTAAGCCATTTTGTCCATTTCTAAACTATTTTTTCTTCTAACCATTTTTTTTTGCCACTTCAAACACATTTTTGCCCATTTCTGAGCCTGGTTTAAGCCATTTTTCCCCATTTCTACCCTATTTTAAGCCATTTTAGTCTATTTCAAAACAATTCATGGCCATTTCTATCCCAGTTTTGCCCATTTCTTACCAGTTTTAAGCCGTTTTTGGCAATTTCTAACCCATCTTTCCCATTTCTAACCCCTTTAAAGCTTTTTTGGGGGCTATTTCTGACCTGTCTGTGGCTGTTTCTGTCCCATATTTATCCACATCTTCCGCATTGTAGGCCATTTTTGCCCACTTCTAACCCATTTTTACCCATTTCTTGATTGTTTTAATCCATTTTGGGCCACTTGTGTTCCACTTTGGACCATTTGTAAGGTGTTTTGAACCATTTTTTTCATTTTCTAACCCATGTTTGCCCATTTCTTATCTCATTTTAGGTATGGGACGCCTAAAAATAGTTACTGAAAGAGACTAAAAGACAAGGACAGCTGGAAAAAACATGAATGAAAAAGGAAATAAATAAAATGTGTAAAGAAAATAAAAAGCAAAAGAGAAGAATGTGATTATAAATCCCCACAAAGCAAACACAAAGCAATAAAAGTCTGAAAGAATCTCGAATAGAAGTTCCCTGAGCAACTTTGTCCCAGCCCCAATATTGCAAACTGTCCCCACTCAGCAGCTGGGGTCCCCGGAGGCTGTCAACGGGGAGGGGAGCCGCCGTTGCTCTCAGGCCGTTGCTTCTGCAGCGTGTGCTGCCACCTCGTGTCCAAGCGTCGGTACTGCAGGTGCTGGAGGTGGGGGGGGCACGGCGTAGCTCGGGGCACTGCTCGCTGCTGCCATCCTGTGTCCAAAGCTCGGTACTGCAGGTGCCGGAGATGCGGGAGGGGAAGCAAAGGGGTGGCTCAGAGCAAAGGGAGGTGCTGCCCTCCTGTGGCCAAAACTACGAACTGCACGCCAAGAGGCCGGAGCCGCCCGAAGGGAACCGAGCGCAGCCGAAGCCGCCTGAGGGGGACGGAGCCGCCCGGAGGGACCGGAGTAGCTTCCATGGGGTCCCAGGGGAGCCGACAGCTGCCATTGCCCCCCCCGTTTGCCTCCGCCGAGTCCCGTTACCCCCATGATTCGCCTCGGCTCGGTACGGTACGGTCCGGGCCCGGTTCGGCGGCACAACCCGCACCCCGACTGGCTGAGACGCCTGTCAGTCACTCTTACTACCGCCCCGCTTCCGTTCGGCTTCTACACTGGCCCCCCCACTCCTCTGATTGGCTGCGGCGCTTGTCAGTCACGCCTAGTCCCGCCCGGCTCCGGCGGCGCCGGATCACTGCTCTGATTGGCTGCGGCGGTTGTCAATCACGCTTAGTCCCGCCCGGCGCCGACGGCGCCCCCCCACGCCTCTGATTGGCTGCGGCGGTTGTCAATCACGCTTAGTCCCGCCCGGCGCCGGCTCCACCCCCCACGCCTCTGATTGGCTGCGGCGGTTGTCAATCACGCTTAGTCCCGCCCGGCGCCGGCGGCGCCCCCCCACTCCTCTGATTGGCTGCGGCAGTTGTCAATCACGTTTAGTCCCGCCCGGCGCCGACGGCGCCCCCCCACGCCTCTGATTGGCTGCAGCGGTTGTCAATCACGCTTAGTCCCGCCCGGCGCCGACGGCGCCCCCCCACGCCTCTGATTGGCTGCGGCGGTTGTCAATCACGCTTAGTCCCGCCCGGCGCCGGCTCCACCCCCCACTCCTCTGATTGGCTGATGCGCACGTGACCCGCTCCTAGCCACGCCCCTCTCCGGCTCCGCCCCCCTCTCCTCTGATTGGCTGATGCGCACGTGACCCGCTCCTAGCCACGCCCCTCGCCGGCTCCGCCCCCCCCCCCCTCTGATTGGCTGATGAGCACGTCACCCGCTCGTAGCCACGCCCCTCGCCGGCTCCGCCCCCCCCCTCTTCTGATTGGCTAATGAGCACGTCACCCGCTCCTAGCCACGCCCCTCTCCGACACCGCCCCCCCACTCCTCTGATTGGCTGAGGCGAAGCCGAACCCTCCCGAAGCGGCGGAACCGGCCGAAGAGAACCGAGCGGAGCCGAAGCCGCCTGAAGGGGACGGAGCCGCCCGAAGGGAACCGAGCGCAGCCGAAGCCGCCTGAGGGGGACGGAGCCGCCCGGAGGGACCGGAGTGGCTTCCATGGGGTCCCAGGGGAGCCGACAGCTGCTATTGCCCCCCCCGTTTGCCTCCGCCGAGTCCCGTTACCCCCATGATTCGCCTCGGCTCGGTACGGTACGGTCCGGGCCCGGTTCGGCGGCACAACCCGCACCCCGACTGGCTGAGACGCCTGTCAGTCACTCTTAGTCCCGCCCCGCTTCCGTTCGGCTTCTACACTGGCCCCCCCACTCCTCTGATTGGCTGCGGCGCTTGTCAGTCACGCCTAGTCCCGCCCGGCTCCGGCGGCGCCGGATCACTGCTCTGATTGGCTGCGGCGGTTGTCAATCACGCTTAGTCCCGCCCGGCGCCGACGGCGCCCCCCCACGCCTCTGATTGGCTGCGGCGGTTGTCAATCACGCTTAGTCCCGCCCGGCGCCGGCTCCGCCCCCCACTCCTCTGATTGGCTGATGCGCACGTGACCCGCTCCTAGCCACGCCCCTCTCCGGCTCCGCCCCCCCTTTCCTCTGATTGGCTGATGCGCACGTGACCCGCTCCTAGCCACGCCCCTCTCCGGCTCCGCCCCCCCTCTCCTCTGATTGGCTGATGAGCACGTCACCCGCTCCTAGCCACGCCCCTCTCCGACACCGCCCCCCCACTCCTCTGATTGGCTGAGGCGAAGCCGAACCCTCCCGAAGCGGCGGAACCGGCCGAAGAGAACCGAGCGGAGCCGAAGCCGCCTGAAGGGGACGGAGCCGCCCGAAGGGAGCCGAGCGCAGCCGAAGCCGCCTGAGGGGGACGGAGCCGCCCGAAGGGAACCGAGCGCAGCCGAAGCCGCCTGAGGGGGACGGAACCGCCCGGAGGGACCGGAGTGGCTGCCACGGGGTCCCAGGGGAGCCGACAGCTGCCATTGCCCCCCCCGTTTGCCTCCGCCGAGTCCCGTTACCCCCATGATTCGCCTCGGCTCGGTACGGTACGGTCCGGGCCCGGTTCGGCGGCACAAGCCGCACCCCGACTGGCTGAGACGCCTGTCAGTCAATCTTACTCCCGCCCCGCTTCCGTACGGCTTCTACACTGGCCCCCCCACTCCTCTGATTGGCTGCGGCGCTTGTCAGTCACGCCTAGTCCCGCCCGGCTCCGGCGGCGCGGGATCACTGCTCTGATTGGCTGCGGCGGTTGTCAATCACGCTTAGTCCCGCCCGGCGCCGGCGGCGCCCCCCCACTGCTCTGATTGGCTGCGGCGGTTGTCAATCACGCTTAGTCCCGCCCGGCGCCGACGGCGCCCCCCCACGCCTCTGATTGGCTGCGGCGGTTGTCAATCACGCTTAGTCCCGCCCGGCGCCGGCGGCGCCCCCCCACTCCTCTGATTGGCTGCGGCGGTTGTCAATCACGCTTAGTCCCGCCCGGTGCCGACGGCGCCCCCCCACGCCTCTGATTGGCTGCGGCGGTTGTCAATCACGCTTAGTCCCGCCCGGCGCCGGCTCCGCCCCCCACTCCTCTGATTGGCTGATGCGCACGTGACCCGCTCCTAGCCACGCCCCTCTCCGGCTCCGCCCCCCCTCTCCTCTGATTGGCTGATGCGCACGTGACCCGCTCCTAGCCACGCCCCTCTCCGGCACCGCCCCCCCCTCCTCTGATTGGCTGATGAGTACGTCACCCGCTCGTAGCCACGCCCCTCGCCGGCTCCGCCCCCCCACTCTTCTGATTGGCTGATGAGCACGTCACCCGCTCCTAGCCACGCCCCTCTCCGACACCGCCCCCCCACTCCTCTGATTGGCTGAGGCGAAGCCGAACCCTCCCGAAGCGGCGGAACCGGCCGAAGAGAACCGAGCGGAGCCGAAGCCGCCTGAAGGGGACGGAGCCGCCCGAAGGGAACCGAGCGCAGCCGAAGCCGCCTGAGGGGGACGGAACCGCCCGGAGGGACCGGAGTGGCTGCCACGGGGTCCCAGGGGAGCCGACAGCTGCCATTGCCCCCCCCGTTTGCCTCCGCCGAGTCCCGTTACCCCCATGATTCGCCTCGGCTCGGTACGGTACGGTCCGGGCCCGGTTCGGCGGCACAAGCCGCACCCCGACTGGCTGAGACGCCTGTCAGTCACTCTTACTCCCGCCCCGCTTCCGTACGGCTTCTACACTGGCCCCCCCACTCCTCTGATTGGCTGCGGCGCTTGTCAGTCACGCCTAGTCCCGCCCGGCTCCGGCGGCGCGGGATCACTGCTCTGATTGGCTGCGGCGGTTGTCAATCACGCTTAGTCCCGCCCGGCGCCGGCGGCGCCCCCCCCACTGCTCTGATTGGCTGCGGCGGTTGTCAATCACGCTTAGTCCCGCCCGGCGCCGACGGCGCCCCCCCACGCCTCTGATTGGCTGCGGCGGTTGTCAATCACGCTTAGTCCCGCCCGGCGCCGGCGGCGCCCCCCCACTCCTCTGATTGGCTGCGGCGGTTGTCAATCACGCTTAGTCCCGCCCGGTGCCGACGGCGCCCCCCCACGCCTCTGATTGGCTGCGGCGGTTGTCAATCACGCTTAGTCCCGCCCGGCGCCGGCTCCGCCCCCCACTCCTCTGATTGGCTGATGCGCACGTGACCCGCTCCTAGCCACGCCCCTCTCCGGCTCCGCCCCCCCTCTCCTCTGATTGGCTGATGCGCACGTGACCCGCTCCTAGCCACGCCCCTCGCCGGCTCCGCCCCCCCCTCCTCTGATTGGCTGATGAGTACGTCACCCGCTCGTAGCCACGCCCCTCGCCGGCTCCGCCCCCCCCCGCTTCTGATTGGCTGATGAGCACGTCACCCGCTCCTAGCCACGCCCCTCTCCGACACCGCCCCCCCACTCCTCTGATTGGCTGAGGCGAAGCCGAACCCTCCCGAAGCGGCGGAACCGGCCGAAGAGAACCGAGCGGAGCCGAAGCCGCCTGAGGGGGACGGAGCCGCCCGAAGGGAACCGAGCGGAGCCGAAGCCGCCTGAGGGGGACGGAACCGCCCGGAGGGACCGGAGTGGCTGCCACGGGGTCCCAGGGGAGCCGACAGCTGCCATTGCCCCCCCCGTTTGCCTCCGCCGAGTCCCGTTACCCCCATGATTCGCCTCGGCTCGGTACGGTACGGTCCGGGCCCGGTTCGGCGGCACAAGCCGCACCCCGACTGGCTGAGACGCCTGTCAGTCACTCTTACTCCCGCCCCGCTTCCGTACGGCTTCTACACTGGCCCCCCCACTCCTCTGATTGGCTGCGGCGCTTGTCAGTCACGCCTAGTCCCGCCCGGCTCCGGCGGCGCGGGATCACTGCTCTGATTGGCTGCGGCGGTTGTCAATCACGCTTAGTCCCGCCCGGCGCCGGCGGCGCCCCCCCACTGCTCTGATTGGCTGCGGCGGTTGTCAATCACGCTTAGTCCCGCCCGGCGCCGACGGCGCCCCCCCACGCCTCTGATTGGCTGCGGCGGCTTGTCAATCACGCTTAGTCCCGCCCGGCGCCGGCGGCGCCCCCCCACTCCTCTGATTGGCTGCGGCGGTTGTCAATCACGCTTAGTCCCGCCCGGTGCCGACGGCGCCCCCCCACGCCTCTGATTGGCTGCGGCGGTTGTCAATCACGCTTAGTCCCGCCCGGCGCCGGCTCCGCCCCCCACTCCTCTGATTGGCTGATGCGCACGTGACCCGCTCCTAGCCACGCCCCTCTCCGGCTCCGCCCCCCCTCTCCTCTGATTGGCTGATGCGCACGTGACCCGCTCCTAGCCACGCCCCTCGCCGGCTCCGCCCCCCCCTCCTCTGATTGGCTGATGAGTACGTCACCCGCTCGTAGCCACGCCCCTCGCCGGCTCCGCCCCCCCACTCTTCTGATTGGCTGATGAGCACGTCACCCGCTCCTAGCCACGCCCCTCTCCGACACCGCCCCCCCACTCCTCTGATTGGCTGAGGCGAAGCCGAACCCTCCCGAAGCGGCGGAACCGGCCGAAGAGAACCGAGCGGAGCCGAAGCCGCCTGAAGGGGACGGAGCCGCCCGAAGGGAGCCGAGCGCAGCCGAAGCCGCCTGAGGGGGACGGAGCCGCCCGAAGGGAACCGAGCGCAGCCGAAGCCGCCTGAGGGGGACGGAACCGCCCGGAGGGACCGGAGTGGCTGCCACGGGGTCCCAGGGGAGCCGACAGCTGCCATTGCCCCCCCCGTTTGCCTCCGCCGAGTCCCGTTACCCCCATGATTCGCCTCGGCTCGGTACGGTACGGTCCGGGCCCGGTTCGGCGGCACAAGCCGCACCCCGACTGGCTGAGACGCCTGTCAGTCACTCTTACTCCCGCCCCGCTTCCGTACGGCTTCTACACTGGCCCCCCCACTCCTCTGATTGGCTGCGGCGCTTGTCAGTCACGCCCTAGTCCCGCCCGGCTCCGGCGGCGCGGGATCACTGCTCTGATTGGCTGCGGCGGTTGTCAATCACGCTTAGTCCCGCCCGGCGCCGGCGGCGCCCCCCCACTGCTCTGATTGGCTGCGGCGGTTGTCAATCACGCTTAGTCCCGCCCGGCGCCGACGGCGCCCCCCCACGCCTCTGATTGGCTGCGGCGGTTGTCAATCACGCTTAGTCCCGCCCGGCGCCGGCGGCGCCCCCCCACTCCTCTGATTGGCTGCGGCGGTTGTCAATCACGCTTAGTCCCGCCCGGTGCCGACGGCGCCCCCCCACGCCTCTGATTGGCTGCGGCGGTTGTCAATCACGCTTAGTCCCGCCCGGCGCCGGCTCCGCCCCCCACTCCTCTGATTGGCTGATGCGCACGTGACCCGCTCCTAGCCACGCCCCTCTCCGGCTCCGCCCCCCCACTCCTCTGATTGGCTGATGCGCACGTGACCCGCTCCTAGCCACGCCCCTCGCCGGCTCCGCCCCCCCCTCCTCTGATTGGCTGATGAGTACGTCACCCGCTCGTAGCCACGCCCCTCGCCGGCTCCGCCCCCCCACTCTTCTGATTGGCTGATGAGCACGTCACCCGCTCCTAGCCACGCCCCTCTCCGACACCGTCCCCCCCACTCCTCTGATTGGCTGAGGCGAAGCCGAACCCTCCCGAAGCGGCGGAACCGGCCGAAGAGAACCGAGCGGAGCCGAAGCCGCCTGAGGAGGACGGAGCCGCCCGAAGGGAACCGAGCGGCAGCCGAAGCCGCCTGAGGGGGACGGAGCCGCCCGGAGGGACCGGAGTGGCTTCCATGGGGTCCCAGGGGAGCCGACAGCTGCCTATTGCCCCCCCCGTTTGCCTCCGCCGAGTCCCGTTACCCCCATGATTCGCCTCGGTTCGGTACGGTACGGTCCGGGCCCGGTTCGGCGGCACAACCCGCACCCCGACTGGCTGAGACGCCTGTCAGTCACTCTTACTCCCGCCCCGCTTCCGTTCGGCTTCTACACTGGCCCCCCCACTCCTCTGATTGGCTGCGGCGCTTGTCAGTCACGCCTAGTCCCGCCCGGCTCCGGCGGCGCCGGGATCACTGCTCTGATTGGCTGCGGCGGTTGTCAATCACGCTTAGTCCCGCCCGGCGCCGGCGGCGCCCCCCCACTCCTCTGATTGGCTGCGGCGGTTGTCAATCACGCTTAGTCCCGCCCGGCGCCGACGGCGCCCCCCCACGCCTCTGATTGGCTGCGGCGCTTGTCAATCACGCTTAGTCCCGCCCGGCGCCGACGGCGCCCCCCCACGCCTCTGATTGGCTGCGGCGGTTGTCAATCACGCTTAGTCCCGCCCGGCGCCGGCTCCGCCCCCCACTCCTCTGATTGGCTGATGCGCACGTGACCCGCTCCTAGCCACGCCCCTCTCCGGCTCCGCCCCCCCTCTCCTCTGATTGGCTGATGCGCACGTGACCCGCTCCTAGCCACGCCCCTCTCCGGCTCCGCCCCCCCTCTCCTCTGATTGGCTGATGCGCACGTGACCCGCTCCTAGCCACGCCCCTCGCCGGCTCCGGCCCCCCCTCCGCTGATTGGCTGATGAGTACGTCACCCGCTCGTAGCCACGCCCCTCGCCGGCTCCGCCCCCCCACTCTTCTGATTGGCTGATGCGCACGTGACCCGCTCCTAGCCACGCCCCTCTCCGGCTCCGCCCCCCCTCTCCTCTGATTGGCTGAGGCGAAGCCGAACCCTCCCGAAGCGGCGGAACCGGCCGAAGAGAACCGAGCGGAGCCGAAGCCGCCTGAAGGGGGACGGAGCCGCCCGAAGGGAACCGAGCGCAGCCGAAGCCGCCTGAGGGGGACGGAAGCCGCCCGGAGGGACCGGAGTGGCTTCCACTGGGGTCCCAGGGGAGCCGACAGCTGCCATTGCCCCCCCCGTTTGCCTCCGCCGAGTCCCGTTACCCCCATGATTCGCCTCGGCTCGGTACGGTACGGTCCGGGCCCGGTTCGGCGGCACAAGCCGCACCCCGACTGGCTGAGACGCCTGTCAGTCACTCTTACTCCCGCCCCGCTTCCGTACGGCTTCTACACTGGCCCCCCCACTCCTCTGATTGGCTGCGGCGCTTGTCAGTCACGCCTAGTCCCGCCCGGCTCCGGCGGCGCGGGATCACTGCTCTGATTGGCTGCGGCGGTTGTCAATCACGCTTAGTCCCGCCCGGCGCCGGCGGCGCCCCCCCACTCCTCTGATTGGCTGCGGCGGTTGTCAATCACGCTTAGTCCCGCCCGGCGCCGACGGCGCCCCCCCACGCCTCTGATTGGCTGCGGCGGTTGTCAATCACGCTTAGTCCCGCCCGGCGCCGGCGGCGCCCCCCCACTCCTCTGATTGGCTGCGGCGGTTGTCAATCACGCTTAGTCCCGCCCGGCGCCCAGGGCGCCCCCCCACTCCTCTGATTGGCTGCTGCGCCGTTGTCAATCACGCTCCTAGTCCACGCCCGCTCTCCAGGCTCCGCCCCCCCTCTCCTCTGATTGGCTGATGCGCACGTGACCCGCTCCTAGCCACGCCCCTCTCCGGCTCCGCCCCCCCTCTCCTCTGATTGGCTGATGCGCACGTGACCCGCGCCTAGCCACGCCCCTCGCCGGCTCCGCCCCCCCCTCCTCTTGATTGGCTGATGAGTACGTCACCCGCTCGTAGCCACGCCCCTCGCCGGCTCCGCCCCCCCACTCTTCTGATTGGCTGATGAGCACGTCACCCGCTCCTAGCCACGCCCCTCTCCGACACCGCCCCCCCACTCCTCTGATTGGCTGAGGCGAAGCCGAACCCTCCCGAAGCGGCGGAACCGGCCGAAGAGAACCGAGCGGAGCCGAAGCCGCCTGAGGGGGACGGAGCCGCCCGAAGGGAACCGAGCGCAGCCGAAGCCGCCTGAGGGGGACGGAGCCGCCCGGAGGGACCGGAGTGGCTTCCATGGGGTCCCAGGGGAGCCGACAGCTGCCATTGCCCCCCCCGTTTGCCTCCGCCGAGTCCCGTTACCCTCATGATTCGCCTCGGCTCGGTACGGTACGGTCCGGGCCCGGTTCGGCGGCACAACCCGCACCCCGACTGGCTGAGACGCCTGTCAGTCACTCTTAGTCCCGCCCCGCTTCCGTTACGGCTTCTACACTGGCCCCCCCACTCCTCTGATTGGCTGCGGCGCTTGTCAGTCACGCCTAGTCCCGCCCGGCTCCGGCGGCGCCGGATCACTGCTCTGATTGGCTGCGGCGGTTGTCAATCACGCTTAGTCCCGCCCGGCGCCGACGGCGCCCCCCCACGCCTCTGATTGGCTGCGGCGGTTGTCAATCACGCTTAGTCCCGCCCGGCGCCGGCGGCGCCCCCCCACTCCTGTGATTGGCTGCTGCGCACGTGACCCTTTCGTAGCCACGCCCCTCTCCGGCTCCGCCCCCCCTCCTCTGATTGGCTGATGCGCACGTCACCCGCTCGTAGCCACGCCCCTTCGGTCATCGCCCCCCCACTCCTCTGATTGGCTGAGGCTCCACCCGCGCAGTCGCTTTTCTTCACCGTGTGCAGTACCGAACTTTGGCCACATGATGGCAGCACCAGTCGTCTCTCGGCGCTGCACCTTCGCTTTCCCGACCCGGTTTGCCGCTGATTGCCGCCCGAAGGACACACGGTAGTACCGGACAGCGGCCCCCAGCCGCTTTCTCCCCCGTCGCCCCCCATTTCAATGCTGAATTTTCGACAGAGCGGCCCCCCCCTCCCGTCTTCACCGACACATGACGGCAGCAGCGAGCGGCTTCCGGAGCCGCTCCGCCCCCCCCACCTCCACCACCTGCAGTACCGCCGTTCGGACGCACGGTGGCAGCACACGCTCCCTTTTTCGGTGCCGCAGGGGAAACGGGCTCCGGAGCTGCTGCTCCGCGCCCGGCTTCAGTCCTCCGTGGAATGCTCCTCGGAGCGGTGCTTTTGGTTTTGCAAACGCCGCAGGCATCACCTGCACACACAGAGCTCCTGCCCTCGCTTGGCCACCTGAAATTCAGAGGGAGCTCTGCACACGGCCTCTCCGGTGCCCGATCTCTGGATCTCTCTCTAAGAGATGGGGCTGTTCTCTGGATAAAGCACGCCGGGGTTTGCTTTGTTGAAGAGCCCTTTTCTCCCTGGATCTCCTCCTGGGCTGCAGCCATCAGCCAAAACGGAAAGCACTGCTCATCCTACCTCTTTTACCCCAGGTGCTGCTTTGCCCCCAGATCATTGAGGGAGGAGTTGTGGCTGCTGCCTGGGGTATAAAGGCGCAGTGTTGCCGGGAGAGGCTCATTCAGCTCTCGGGCTTCAGCGGGTTGAGTTCTCTGTGCTGTGCTTTGTGTTTTGTAGCTTTGGAGTCTTGCGGCGTTTTGTGCTGTTGTGCTGGGATGTTTGCCGTAATGGAATCAGCTGAGTGCGGAGCATCAGGACCTCTCAAGGCTTCCCAGTGAGTGCATTAACAAGTGTCTCTGTACGGCTTTCTTTTCAGGGCTGTTATATTTATATTGTTATAATTTTATTATACTTGTCAGTCACAGCACACGGAGCGCGAGCGTCCAGCCCGGCTCCCACAGTTGGGGAGCCGCTACCGAAAGCTGGTGCTGGGCATCCCCTACACACGGAGGCACCCGGAGCGGTGCCACCAGTATGCCGAGCAAGCCTGGGTAGGGGATGGCCAGCGACAGCTTTTCCGGACAGATTTCAGCCGTCCATGCCTCAGTTTTCCTATCTATAAGCCAGGAACAACAGCAATTCTCCCCTGCTTCCCTGCGCTTCCCAGTTTGCCGGTTTTATTTATTCTCTTCTCTGTTCCTTTGAAAGGCAGCTCCCACCCGTAAGCACCAAAGAGTCCTCCTCAGCCTCGGGTCTGAGTCAGCTCCCCGGGCATGGGGCATTCTGTGCTGCAGGGAACAGAGCGTGCGGGCGACACGGGTCCTGCATGGACAGTAAGTAAAGGGCTCAAAGGAAAAGAGGGGGAAACAGAAAAGTCTAAAGCCATTTTTCAGGGTTCCAGCCCCTTCCCCAAATTGGTTGCTTCTTTTTGGCACTTCCCGCTGTTTCGAAGAGCTTTAATGATGCTGGGTTGTATGAGCCGATAGGCTCAGAGCCCCGCAGTCATGCTTTTGCTGGGCTGATGTTGTCAATTCTCCTTTGTTTTCCCTCAGCCTCGTTGCTGCTCTCGTCTGCGTGCGATCATCCAGGGTGAGACCAGGGGACATACTAGGAAGACTGCTTGGGATGCCTTCCGTCTTCTCCCTGCGTACCAGGAACTCTGTCATCTGACGGTGAGTAATACCAGTGTGCTTTTGTACACGGTATGCAGCCTGCCAAAGTGTTTTGCTTCCAAGTTACCATTGTGTATTACCCAAAAGCAACTGAGACATTTGGGGTTAGCTTTGTATATAGATACAGATGAGGCATCTGAAGCGTGTCTGTCTGTAAAAAATACCTACATTTAGATCAGACTCAAATCTCTCTGGAGAAGATGTTGTTCCTTATGGTCCTGCTGAAGTCTGTTTGGAAGAGATACCAAGCAATAGTGGCTCTGTCTAAATAACAAGTATTATTAGTTTGGGCCTGTTTTATTGGCTGGAAAGGCTTCTGAAGAAGCACACCAGCGTACTGGGAATATAATGGGAGGTGTAAAGGGCTTTGTTAACCTTTACTGGGACTTGAACGCTTGTGGTGGAAGGAAAATTTGGCAGGCATAGGTGTTAGTTTGTATAAGGGAAGCCTTAGGTTGGGTGGTGTCAGTGTCGGTTTGGGTCTTACAGGGGTCAGGTTGGATACTGCTGGTGGCCCTTTGGGAGCCATTGGTGTTAGGATGGATAGTACAGAGTGGGTGAGGTTGGAAGGGATTTCCTGCTGTTTACTCCAAGCCCTTGCTCAGCCTCTGGTGCCTTGTCCTCTCTGAACATCTCCAAGATCTCTACAAGTTCTTTGGGCAACGTGTTCTGGTGATTGGTTTGTTTGAGAGTAAACCTTTTCTCTTAATGTTTAAATGAACTTTCCTGCCCTGTGTTTCGTTTCCTGCCCATTGCCTCTGTCTGTGGTTTTGGTTGTGTTGTGACACGGGGAACAGCTCCATGGGGTGCTACAAAATGTCATCAGACAGCCTGGGTGACCTTTGAAGGTACCACCTTTTCCATTGGCAGTGAGATAAGAACCTGGTTTGGGTTTTTGCCTTCCCCTACATGTGTTTGCCTTCCCCCTGATGTGTTTGGAAAATAAAGCTAGGACTGCTGGCTTTTGTGTTGCAAGGAGGGGAACAGGTAGGCAGAGGTATTTGTAGAATATAATGCATCCCATTTTTATTTTATGTAGATGAGGTGCCAACCAGCAATTAATAATGTGGGAAGTTAACCAGATTTGAAGAAACATGAAAGAGGGTTTATGAGTGAATCAGAACTGAGCAGATGACCTGCTTTGATTGAGCTCTATGCACTTGCTGGAATGTTTTTCTTTTTTTGGGGTTTTTTTTTTTGGTCAGTTGAGGGAGTCAGTGCTGACATGCTGTAGAGAAGTAAATTGGTGAATCTGGGTGAAACTGGCTCAGTTTAATTTGTATACACAGCCCCACAAACATAGGAATTTGTAATCCCTGTGATGGATTTGAAATGAAAATCTACTGCTGTGACATGTGAGGGTGAGCGGACATTGCAATTGCCAGACAGAACACCAGACTTTAACAGTAAAATTCGCTCATCTCATGCAGAAGTGGAGCAGCAGACTGGGTATTATGGTGCAGTTCAGGGCTCAAACTCAGAGAAGCTGTGCTTCAGCTCCTGTTTTCCTAGCATTTAACCATACGAAGAACCTATGGAGAAGCTTGGTTGCAACTTGTGGTCTGCTAGGGTAGTGAAGGAAGTAGGCTGTGAGGGAGATCAGGTCTTTTAAGTTTTAGGTTGCTACTTCTTTGGGCACTTGGAGGACTAGTTTCAGTCTGTTACTGTTCTCTGCTGGTAACAAGGAGTAGCTGATGACTAAGACAGTCAAGGTAACCAGATGGTCCATTGGGCCGTTCCACCTTTCACTTGTACGTGACAGGACTGAGTGGCACAAGCAAGCAACCTATCCTGTCCTGTAAACTCCATTACTATTTATTCCCTTTTTTTCTCAACTTAAACCACATAAAAGCAGCTACTTTTCTTTCCGGGCATAGAAACAATGTTCTCCCTGTAATGAGCTGCTCCATGGTGTGTTCCTACCCATGGATATCATTAAAATAATAAACTCCAGATCATTAATTTGCTGCACACTGCTTGCTGTGTTAATGGCTGCTGCCTTTCCTTCCCGTCATCCTTGATGATACTGAGGGCAGGTGGCTGTTTCTGGGAGGAGCAGTCTGGTTTCCCATGGAGAAGCTGAATTGTTTCATCTCACTCTCCATCACTGGCAATGGCAAACAAGGCTCTTAGATAAATGCATATTGGTGCTTTTTTTCCTTCCTGTTGGAAAAGGTGGTACAGGCTATGTTTGTGTGTGTGTGTTCCAGTATCCAGGGGCTGGTTCATAGCCTGTTGAGCTGTGCTAGATAGTAAAATATGTTACCTCTTCTGAGAACTGATAAATATGCTTAAAAGTCTTCTGTGGAGGTATATGGATAAACTTGAAGTATCTCAGATATATGGTGCTAGATATGTTTGCTAAGGGTTTATATACACTTTGAATTGAGATATGAGTAGTGATCATCAGGGAAGAAATCTTTTCATTAACTTGATTAGGCCACAGATCCTTATACCCTGTCTTGACAGTTCTTGGACAACAACAGTCTTGCCTTAAATGGCATAGATCAAGGTCAGTCAGTAGAATATGAGATGTCTTATAAGTATCCTTACTCTATCCCCCAGTATCATGAATATTTAAAGAACTAATAACTATTTTCAGTGTATACGCAGGTAAGCTTTATCCAAGTAGACAGGTGCTCATTGTGAAGTACAGTTTTAGTCCCTTCTTTGTAATTCTTCTGTATATAGGTTGTGGTAATGGAGAGACAGAAGTGTTTGGCACTGCTGCCAGATTGTAACCAGACCTTACCTCTGCCTTTTTCTTCTCCTTGTAGCTCCTCCAGATGGACCTCCTTTCCAGCTGAACTCAATCACCACTGCACTGATTTCAGGCCTTGTCCACCTAGGAGTCACAAACGTTTTCTTTTTCGTATGTTCCTTAACTCTTCTGTGCAGAAAGTGGCATGACAGTTCAGTCTTGAGTGGCATCTGAAATGCAGGTTTCAGCTGAAACCGGTGATTTACTTGCACTTTTTCTGTGGGGCTGTCTTTCTTGTCCATGAAATATGATTCCATTAAAAAATGTTGACACAATGTTCCAGCTGTATCCAGCTTCTATACCAGCTGTTCTGTATTTTTATTTTGCTAGATTATGTTGTGTAGGTAAAGCAGCAGTGGTATTGGTAACATTCAGAAATGCTCATAAGTTCATACACACGTAGTAAGATAAGGATCTCGTCTATTTTGTCATGGCATTTTTCACATGTTTGCTTCTCAGAAGGACTTTGTTTTATTCTATCTTGGTTAAAAATAAAAACAAACCAAAACTTGCGACACGCTTAGAATAAGTGATTTTGTGTATTGTTCATTTGGAAGTGTTTTTAGATGTATCTTCCATTGGATTGTGATGATAACATGTGAAGGACATAATTTGGTTGCATGTCTTTAAGTCATATAGTTTAAGGCAAACTGCAGTTGGTCCCAGGGAATGATGCTGCAGTTCTTGAGGTGGAAAAATCTTTTTCCAGCAAAATCGTTGTGTAAGAAGCAGTGAAAACTTTAACTAATGTTTACCATCAAGTTAATTATGCACAGATGCACAAGTGTCCCAGGCCAAGTGGAATTCTGACCTTTGGCCATCAGAATTGATGAATGGCTTTTGTGGCAAATGAGGAGTGCCAGCAGAAGGGATTCAGGGCCTTGTGTGACTCCTTGGGAGAAGGCTTGGTTTGGAAAAGAGGTCAGATGTGGACTTTGGGTTTCGTTTACCCACATCTATAATGGGGTCAAGAGTAGTTCCACATAGTTCAGTGTGTGGTTCATACTCTGTCCCATGAGGTGGGTCTTCTGTGGCCTAAGTCCAGTTTATTTAAGAACGTTTCATGTGCAGAGCAGTTCACAGCCTGAATTGGTTTAATCTGCAACATCTGGAAATAACTTTACCGAAGTCCCCTGACAGTGAAGACTAAGCCATTACAGAAGGTAAGTCCTTGTAGCCACTGAGAGCTGGCTAAACTTGCCCCTTGAGGTGGTAGAAAAACTGACAGTCCAGAAGGCATTTAGGCACAGGGGTAGAACAAATAAATTCTGTTTAAGGGCCTCTCACTCGGGCACAATCATATGATAAACCATTTAAACAGTTTCCAGTGTATGGTGCTGCGTGGCAGCCTTGGAGCCCAGACAAAGCCACCCTGAGCGCTCTGCAGTTGCTGAAGTAGGTGTGCTCTCCAGCTTCTTTGGAATTCCTGCTTCGGCTTTATAAATCCCTTGGTGATCCTTCTGAGAAAATGCCGGTGTCAGAGCAAATTATTATTACTACTGACATGATAATAAAAGGTGAAATCAGATGTTGCTTGGAAAATTGAATTCCTGCTATAAAATGATGCTGTCAGGGCTGTGCATTGCACAGTACCTGCATTTGCTCATTTAAAGTAGTATGTCATCTACTCTACAGCTGCTTTTCAGCTCCTCCCCTCTCCTCCCAGTAATTGGCAAATGATGGGATGTGGTTACATGGCCATTTACAGTACTTATTAGCATTTCATTTATAACATTATCATCCAAACCAGATTTAATTGCTGTCTGGGTGTAAACATTTCTATCTTGCAAATGGCAACTCCATTCACTTCTCTGCCACTGAGGAATACGGTATATTCTCAGAAGAGAAAACACAAATTTGTCACGGATGGCTGCATCCACTGTACCTGAAGAAGAAAGAGCTTAAAAGACGCTGTGGCTCCTTGGGAGTATAGACAAGGATAACAGCATAAATTGCATTCAAATATTTGCAAATATGGTACAGTAATTTGGCATGGCTCCTTTGGTTTTTATCTCATAGGAGGGAAATGTTATAAATTTTCTGATTTAGTATCCTAAAGATCACAAAGTCTCACTCTTAAAAGTGTTTGTGAGAGCATCCGCAGCCTAGCCACTGTACGATTGTTCCCAAAAGAGCATCTGTCTGTGCTTTGCCAAACCTGTGTTTAAATATAAGTGTTGATAGCTTGGCATTCATTTCTGTTGGAGAGATGCTAAGCAGTGGTCAGGGAATTTTTCCTTGGTGTTTAGTCCCAAACTTCATTATATTTCTCCCCCTGTACTTACCTGGACGTATTTTTAGCTATCCACATTTAAATCCCCTTCAAGGGATGTATGAACCCCTTCAGGAGCTGCTGCTTTCCACAATATGGTGCTTTTTAAATTTTTTTTTTAAATGTTGATATGTTTGGGTTTTTTTCTTCAAAAGTATTAAAGCAGAATATTTATTAGCTTGATTTCTAGCCTGTGAAAATACAAGGAAATGAGTAGATGAAGTCTGTATGGAATATATGGAATCAGTCTGACAATGGATAAAAATAGGTACTGGAATCTCTCACAGAATGGATATTTTGGATTTCTTTTGTTTTAAGTGTTAATGCTTTGCATGTAGATGAGGTTTAATGCAAGCCATGTTCAAAGTATTACTCTTAAGTTTTAAGACCTAAGTCACTGAGAATCTTCCCATGCAGACTATGTCTATCACACTGCCTACGTCCTCAGAGAATAGCAGCAGAAGCTGTTAAATAAAAAACCTCCAAATAATAAAACAACCAAACCCAAACCACAAAGGGATCTGTCCTTAGTGTAATTCCTGAGAGAAAGCAGGAGCAGCTCGGGGTGTGTGATGCATGTAGGATGATCATTCATTTCTAATCTTGTGGAAGTGTGTAGTGACAGAAAACAATCCAGAAATGTGTATTTTTGTGCAGTTCATATTATTACAGTACACATACAAATACATGGGCAGCCCACTAGAGTTCATATAGTGTGATATATGAAACATCTGCTTTATGTATTAGGAAACCTGGACTTTGACAAACTCAACTGGAAGTATGGGATGGCAAGAGATGAAACAGGCCACTTGAGAAACTTATGATATAGATAGGTGTCTGCTTTTTCAGGAGTTGCTTGACAAGAAGGGAGCTGTAACTTGGCCTATTTTCTCATTGGCAAATAGGAGAATCCTCAGGAAGCCACAGCTGGCTGCTTTTCCTTCAGCAGGGCTGTGCAGATGAAGAAATAGGGCTCCAGCAAAGCCAGGGAGTAAAGTCAGGACTGGCACTATGGGTGAGAGCACGTGGGATTTTGCCAGGTGTTAAAAGGATAGACAGGCTCTGGGAATAAACACGTTGCCTTTGTGACTGCTCAGGAACCAGTGACGATCCCAAGTGTCTGGTAACACTGCAGGAGTTCACGTGTTCAGACAAGGCTATTTCTTCAGCATTCGGTGGGGGGGTGCTGCTCCTGAGCAATGTCCTTGAACAGCAGGAAGGTGAGCTCCTGCTCCTTGCATTCTGAACTGAGGCTTGGCATCAGCCTGGGAGGATCTCTGTTGTGCACAACATAGTTATAGTGCACATGAAATAACAGACTGGTTCCAGGTATGCTTCTGTATTGGAGAGTTCATTCTGACTTCTGGATTTATCCTGCATATTTTGGTTTGTTTTTTTGTTGCTGATGATTTAATGCCACGGTGTTGCTGTGTGTGCTTCTTTGATCGTCTTGTACTCTGGAAATGAACAGTCTCATCAGTACCCTCAAATGATCTTTTGATAGTGGTCTGTAATATCTATTCTATAATATACAGTCTTATGTTCTAGACAAACTTTTTCTGAAACAGCTGAATTGCTTATTGGGGACATAATTACCCTGTGTTGTAGTTACTTCTGCTGTTTGCTGCTTTGTCATTAAAAAGTGATAAAATTAATACTTTTGATCACTGCTTGTCCCCACCTCCTCTACTGTCCAGCCTCTTGGTTGATAGAAGTTTATTTAGGCTGGAGATCCACAGGAACCTTGCTGGAGATTACTAAACTGCTATGGTGGATGTAAATCATTTGCTTAGAGAGAGGAAGAAGCTGCATAATCAATTATTGATCTCTCCTGCTCTGTGCTTCCTCCTCTGATTGAATCTTCCAAAATACTGATACAGACTTAGAGCGAGAAAAAAGTATGAGATGGGGATGAATGTGCCTGACCTTCCCGTGGGGTGGAGGCAGTTCAAGAGCTGTAAGACAGGCAGAGCGTGAGAGGTGAAGTCATCTGGCAGTATATGACATTGTATAGCTGCTGAGAGAGAAAGTTTCAGAGGGACTGGTACTAAACGTTCCCATTTTGGGTAAGAACCCCATTCAGAGCAGCACCAAGATACATGAACCAAGTCATTGCCAAACATGGGGCCAGAATTAAGGTTCTCTGTAGTGCATGACTGCTTTCCTGTCTGGTCAAAAAGACTGAATCCAGCAGCTGTCTGGGATATGCTGGGGAAAAAACATAGGTTGACAGTTTATTAAAAAGGCTGACTGTTCATGCCTCAGCTGCTTGAAAGGGTGAGAGTTTTTGAAGGCGCTTGCTACCTTTCTGTTGGAACGATTGTTTAATGAGATTTGACTGCTGTACTGAGGGTTATCTTGAGGATATATCTCAAGAGGTACATGGGATCCTTATAATGTTTCTTTGTGGACCCAGGGCCACAGTCTCTGGGATTTTGATGGTTAAATCGAGCCCTAGAGTTTTGTTAGGAGCATCTTTAACAGGTACAAAGGAAAGGCTTTTTAAACAGCCTTAACTCATTTGAAGTTGTCACCCTGTGGACAGGAAAAAATAAAGTGAAGCAAGCCCCACACATACCACGTGGCAGAGACCAATCCACCTCAAACCAAAATCAATTTTATGCTTCCTGTTATTGTGTTAGATAGAGGATTGAAAACTTGCTTTTTCAATTGATTTGTTTTCTACTGCAAAACTAATTATGTCCAGTGCATTTGTTCCTCTACCTGCCTCTGGAGGAGAAAATATATTGGCAATGGTGGCTCCTGTCCTTTGCTCAGGCAGCTGTGTCAATATCCCCATTGCTTCATTGTTTGTTGAAGGGTGAAAGATCCCAAATTTCAGCCAAGTCCTCCATGCATTCATTCTTTCAAAACGCCCTTTTCAGCCCTGGCAGCCCCCAGACACACGCTGTTGATTGCAGCCACCCACAGTGATGCCTTCAAAGGCAGAGTGAATACATGGATGCACATCAAGAGGAATCTGGCCCTAGGAGTGGTGGTTGCTAACACATTTTGCCTTTACCAGGGATTTTCAGAGATGTCAAATCAAGGACCTGAATTTCTGAGGGTTTTGGAACTGCAATGTAGTGAGCTATAAGAGGACTTTTTCTGCTATTTTTGGTTGGGTTTTTTGATAGTTTGGAAAAGTGAGAGCCTGGGAGGAAACCCTCCCTTTGTTTTAGCAGTTTTTAAGCCTAAAATGTTGCTTTTCTGGAGATGCTTGGTAGACACGCAGGTAACCAGCTGTTCCTGGGGTTCCTGTCTGGATTACTGCTGTGCAACTCTTCTAATGCCAGTGGTGACTGCAGAGTGGATATCGTGGTCCATACCAGCCTCAGAGATATGGTGGCATAGTCCAATTTAAAGTTTAGTGAGCCACAGTCTTCACATGTAGCTCTTCCTCTTAAGGTGTGAAAGTTGCAGAGTGCCACATGTTTCACTGAAGATGGCAGCAAACTCCCATGCCCATACTGGATCCTCCTAAATCCTATAGACATACTGGATAATGCAGCAGATCTGCTGAGAAAGAGCTTTCCACAGGAACAAAGTTGGTTTCTAACTAAATGTAATGGCTCTGAGATGGACTTTTCAGAGTAATGGTTTCCCCAGATAGTAAGGGCTGCATTGGGCAGTAGAAGCTTCTGTTGACATTGCCTTGCTAAAGAGCAGGTCTCAAGGCACCAAAACAGCTAGTAAGCTTGTCCTCTGCAGCAGGGCCCTGGCTGCCACAGAGCTCTGGTGCAGTGTGTTGGGAATTCCACAGCAGATCCCCTATATATGAAAAAGCAGAAGGGTTTTAATAAATTAAACGTGAGCTTCTCCAATGCAGTCACTTCATTTGCTGCTCACTAATACGTATTTTGTTATTTTCTGTTTGTTTCACGCTGTCATCTGCTTTCAGTTTTCAAAATGCTAGGGATGTTTGTTTTGTTGGCAGGTAATAGTATCGTAGATGCCAATGGCGAATCCAGAAGCATTTGGATATGCCAGGATGCTGATCTGTGTGGTGCATGCTCCTTCTTAGCTGGGACAGCCTGTGTAGAATGGGAGGAATTGGCACATGAAGGAGGAAACAAATAAGCACAACACACTTCTTGTCCCTAGAAGCAGTAGAGCAACTGGGGATTTTCTGACAGGTGAAATATTGATGAGCTGGTCCTCTCTGAGGACTCAGGGGCTTTTGAAGCCCTGAACACTTCCTGTGAGAGGCTCAGTGCTTCAAAACCTTGAGCTTAGATGTAATTCAGCCTCAGATATGGGGGAATGATGTTTTCATGTTTTTTCATGCTTTGGGGTCCTTGGAGCAGAGGTGAACAATTCAAGTACTGATGGGCAGTGGAAGACTTCAATTTACCTGTCCTCCTTCAGCACCACTCCTTCTCCTGCCCCACTGCATGCAGCCGCCTGCTATGTGTCATCTGCTACCTGCAGTGCCCTGTTTTTCCACAATGTCCCTGGCTTTTGGCAGTGCTTTATTTTTGTTGGCTGCAATTGGCCTAGCTTACGTGTTTGCTGTGTCATCAGTTAATATATTAATGTCATACTTAAACAGTAATGTAATTAGCCATTTCTCTCACTTTATAACTTATGGATATAAGGCAAGCACTGTCTTTAATATAGCATTATGTGTGTTTAATATAGCATTTTCAGCCCTGGCAGCCCCCAGACACATGCTGTTGATTGCAGCCACCCACAGTGATGCCTTCAAAGGCAGAGTGAATACATGGATGCACATCAAGAGGAATCTGGCCCTAGGAGTGGTGGTTGCTAACACCACTGTGTTTAATATAGCATTATTTGTGTTTAATATAGCATTATTTGGAGTTACAGTTTTAGTCCAGAGGTTCAGTAATCATTAATCTCTTAGTTAGATGCTATATTGCATGCAGATGTCCCTTCCAACCTGAATGATGCTATGATAGTAATTAGTGCCCCAGCCATACTGTCTTTCTGTGACCATGGAACTTTCTCTAGAATTATGAGTTGTGAATTTGAAGAAACCACCCAGCTGTGAGTTGTGATACAGTATTACTTTTATGAGATTAGTGGCAGTTGTAAAGAAGATGTAATTTATCCTGTTGATCTCCAAAGAATCAGATTGATGGGGACACACATCTGTGCTTCTAGTAATTTTTACAGGATTGATTAGAGTGGGCAAAATTAATACTCTCAAGTTCCAAATGCATTAGTGGGTACCAAAAATCACAACGCTCTACACCTAGCTATCAAACCCAGTAACTTCTCCTTGATATCTTCAGTACAATTAAACACGTTCAGTACAAAAATCTTTGCTATACCAAAATTGGAACAAGTAGCATGAGCATAGAATAAAGTAGATTTAGTATAAAATAATTCAGGGATTTCATTCTTGATTGCATGTATAGGTTTGGTGCTTAAATCATTAAAACATCACTTGTAGAGAGCTGAAATTTTTAGGTAAGTTGAACTTCCTGCAAAACAACCACAAAACTGCAAGTTTAAAATACTTAAGTAATCTGGGGTTCTTCAGACTATAAAATAGTTTGGTGCAGGTCATGGATTACCATGTCCAGGTTAACATGCATGTCACCTATAAAGAAAAGTGACTATTGTGCATCTTTGTGCCAAAATAGTGCTATAGATGAGATGCTTCTCATTTTCAGTAACAAAGACAGTGTATGTGGATAAATCACAAAGTGTGCTTTCCTCTTTAAGTTAATGGGGGTCGTTTTTAGGGTGAAACAGATTACTTGAAAGGAAGAGCACCACCTTGTGACACCAAGAATAATGCTGCTGTGGTACTCAGGAAAGGAAAGGAGTAGATTTATTTGTGTTCATCATCTAACAGGATTTGTAGAGCTGGGTTTTCTCTTTCATTTGCCGTTTCTTTTAAGTTCTAACAAGGGAACTGATCTTTTCCAAGGGATGCAAATTCAGCAAAACAGCTTTATTTCATCAATATGAAAATCTCATTTTCCAATTTAATCTCAAATTTCACATTTTTAATAGATTCACTTCAGAGAAAAATTGCTATGAATTCTTAGCAGATTTTAAAGCTGTCAAATAAACTATCAGGCCTTGAAAACATAAATGTGGTTTTCTTTTACAGACTTCTTACCCATTCTTCTTTCAGAAACTGTAAGGAAAGAGGGGTTTTATAAGCTCTCTTAGTAGCATGCAGGGACCTTCCTATTTAGGCTTGTACAGCTAAAGTGTTTGTATGCTCACATCCAGTTTGTGGGGAGACTCTCAGGGAAGCAGCTCCATCCTAGCGCACAGGACCATCAGCCAGACCTGTCCGTTTTTCCTCTCCTCGGCTGTCAGATGGGATATTCAGTCAGACTAAACCAGGTTCTCACTGCCTGGACAGAGCATGGATCAGGACAGGGTCAACACTACTGGCACAAATTCCTTCTGACAAAGTTTTGCATGAGCAGGGGCTTTGGCAAGGATCAGTTGTTCAGGTACAGTGTTCAATAATCCATGCAGGAGAGCATGAGCTCTGTCAGAGAACTGGGGGGAGGCTGGCTTTACTTTTATAGAAAACAGAGTCTTTGGCGAGTTTAGAATACGTTGACTGGAAAACCACAGGTTTAATGGATGCAGGAACATCAGCAATGAGCATAGGTGGGGGTTGGTTTTCTTCTTTTTTCTTCTTTTTTTCTTTTTTTCCCCCTGAAGTGTAAACTTTTCCAGAATCCAGAGCAGACACGTTTGTTAGTGAGGGCATTTTATTACTATTGCCTGAGGCATTTATCTCCATACCAGATTAGCATTTACTGCTGAGTTCTGTTGTGCTGTTTACTAACTGTGACATAGCTGAGCCTGGAAAGCTGGATCTCACCTGCCTTTCCAATAAAATGTCATTTTGTGCTTTCTGACTTGTCTGCTTAAAAGCCTGTTGGTTTTTTTTCAAATGCATATTTATATTTTAATGATGAATCCAGCAGTTTGAAACCAAGCCTAAAGCGGGCTCAGAGGATAAAACCAGGAATTCTCTTCCTTAGTCATGACATGCTTTAGTTTAGTTTAGCCAAAGATCTGTCAATCTTGTTCAGTGTGAGTAAGATCACACCGGAGAGATTTGAACGACTGCAACATTCAGTAAGATTGTTCCGCTAGGACAGACTATGATCTGGCACTGTCAGGTACCAAACTAATCCTGCAGTGTTAACAGGATTGGAAATTTATTTGTACCAGGTTAAGACTGGCCGGTGCGGCTGAAGTCGAGAAGTGCACAGTGATTGAATGTAATCCTGGATACCACTATTGCACAGTGCCTAGTCCAGTTCCTGTAGTTTGAAAAGGCACTTCATGGATTATGTCTCTAGAAAGAAACAGGGACAGAAGTCAAAGATACTCCTGAAGCTGTTCACTAATGAAGGAGAAAGGACAGACCTAGAGCTGAGTAAAGGGAGAAAAAATATTGCTTGAATGAGTTTTACTCTGCTTTTGCCTGGGACGAATAAAAGATGCTGTGATTTACCATCATTCCTAATTTCCTTGGCAACGTTCTGCATGTTGGGAGGTGGCTGTTTGAAAGTCATATGAAAGGAAAAGCCCTTGGAAAACTACAGTCTGATACAGGACTTTTTTCTTTCTCTAGAACAAAGCAGTTATAAACATGTACATATGTTTAGTTTTGTTGGGGTTTTTGTTTTGAAAGGGACTATAGAAGGGCCCATTTATGTGTTGCAGGCTAATTCCATCTGCTGATAAAATACACATTAGAACTCTCTTAATCCAATAAGGGATGTCCTGCATCTTTTACTGATTGCTGGTATGAAGTGCACAAAATAGAATGGTAGCTATTAGCTTGCTTTAGGAGACTTACAGATAAATAACATGTTTTGGTCATTCTGTAACATTTGTTGAGAGCTGTTTTTCTTCTTCATGTACAATTCCTGTTCCATTTTCATAGAAAAAAGAGAGAACATGATCTGTTTGGGGACTTTAACAGTTGTACAAGGTTTTCAATTGTTTGACTGATTAAAACCCTTGTATCAGGTACACAAAGGTATTTTAAAACCCCACAAGCACCTTCTGTCAGCAACCAAATAGTTTGTGTTTTGAGGAAAGATGCTTGCACATCCTCTTCTGCCTTTGCGCATTGATCCAGTAAAACTTTTGAAGTCGTCTTTGTTAGAGGAGAAAAAATTGAAGCCTGAGTTTGAACAGAACTGTTAATAACCTGAATATTCCAGCAGATCAGGGAACATTTCAGTCTGTTTCCTTCTCCTCTTGGGAACCTTTTATTTCAGAGTGGGAAAGGGCAGGACTTTGAAAGAGGTGCTGGGCCATGATCTGACAGTGGCTGCTCCGCACTGTTAGAATGGCAATACCCAGCTCTATTGGCATGAGTTTTGAAAATGATGATTTATTTTGGTAAAACTGTGAGCACTGCAAGTACTGCAAAGGGAGGAATCAGCTGCCTAGGCTGAGAGCCCTCATTTCACCTGTGATCAAAGAAATCTGATCTGACCTTCAAGCAGCTTTCCCCCCCGTTACCTTTGGACTGGCAAATCTTGTCCTGAGGTCCTCATCTCCTTTCATCAGGTGAACAGGAAGCCTGGCCACCCAGCTCTAAGCTGCAAGTTCCCTGCTGTGGACATGAGGGCTGCCAGTGTGGTGGTCCAGCCTCTGAGTCACTCATGGCTCATCACTGAGTATTTTTCCACGCAGGTGTTCTGCTAAGTCTGTATTTAGGAGACAAACTGAGAAAATTAATTTCAGGACAGAACCATCAAATCGATTTTCTCCTTTTCGCTGCTGAATTTTGTTTTTACCAAATGCAAACAAATTTTGCTGCCAAAACCTACATAATATCTGCAGAAGAGAATATGAAAGAAGTTATTTACCGTTTTTATAGAGTAATGTGTTGTTGTTTTTATAGAGTAATGTGTTGTTCTTTCCTGTGTTTTTTTGTTTGTAAGTTTTTCCTTCCCTTTTAAATAAACCATCAACAGAAAATATAATCTTGATTGCACTCCTCTGTTGGCACAACTCCATTTACTTAAAATTCCCATACAGTTGAAAATCTTCTTAATTTTAGCAAAAAAAAATCAATGAAACAAAAAACATTAATCCCTGTGAGTTCTTTACATTTTCAGGACTAGAATAGAAGTCTCACAAGTTAGGGGTAGGGAGATTTTCACTCTATCTTTCTTTTTCATTTCCCACAGGCATATTAGGCAACAGAACTAGCAGGTGTGATTCATAGAAGCTGGGAAGACTGTAGCTTACTCGTGCCCCTTCCACTCACATGATACAAGACAATCAGTTCCTTTAAAAGAAATGTCTGCAAAAACCATCATAGCAAGATCCAAGCCTAAATTACTTTTTGCTGGGATAGTCAGGATCAGAACAGCACATGCTGGTCTCTCTGCCTAAAATGCCTTGTAAAGTGCATTTCAAGTTCATTTAGAGGCTGTCCTATCAACAATCCCATTAGAACTGGCCATCTTCTCCTTCCTGCCTGTGTTCACTGTTACACCCCTTCTTTTTAAGAACAGCAAAAACTGCTTATTTGGACAAGCATTACTGCTATGTGTTTCAATGGCATGGTGACTTCCTTTGTAGAAGAAGTGAGTAGCTCTGTATTTGTTCTTCCATATAATTCCTGCAGTCATCACTCTATTTGATCTGTTTCCATGGTCTAGTCTATATTCAATTCTTTCTCCTGCACCTATGACTTGGTGAGCTTCCAAAAGTAGTCCAGCCTCAACTGTGTTTTCTTAATTTTGGTAAGGCTTCCCTAGGAATGTGGGACCAGGGGTTCTGGTTACAGTGAAAAAATGCTTGAGTCACTCTCTTACATGATATGTTTGAGTACTGAGAGGAATTCATATCATACAGCACCTGAAACCCATATGCATTTTCTTTTCTATGCAGGGCATCCTCTCTTTCTTCCTATCCCTTTCTAAATCCCTTTAAAATCTGTTTTATGATACCATTTCTGATACTCTATCTTGTCTCTATGACTACAGTCGATTTTTGCTATTGTAACTACTTTCTCACAGATGACCCTGGCGTAAAGAAATATTGGATAGGTAGAAAACTTTGCTAGAGGAGTTCTGGGGGAATCATTACTCATAATGCAGTGGTCCCTCCTCACTAGCAGGCACTTCTCATTTTCTTACCATATTTTCAGGCATGATCTCTGAACTGAAACCTCATCTTCCTTTTCTTTGGGGAAGAGGAAGACAAGGAATTCACATCCCTATTTAGTTAGCCAGTTTTACTAAGGAAACAAAAATATCCAAAGACTTGGTGGTAATTTCAGAGGAACTCAGATGTCTGCAAAACTCTTTCCTTTTAAGAGCATTTTTTGTTGCAGTTACGATTATCTGGTTCTGTGGGATTTCCTTTTTTCCTTCCTAATGGTGTGCCTGAGACTATCTTTCCAGTCTTTTAGTTAGGCTGAGCTGCAGAATTTTAGCTCATGTATATAATGCCAAAATCTGAGACCAGAAGAGAGGTTTTATTGGACCAATGAAGGGACAGCAGAAAAATTCTCATTTGTGTGCTGCTGCTGCTCTAAAGGCCCCAGATGAGGAATTTTCTCCTCTGAGATTGGGCCCAAATTGAAGATTTTCAGTAATGAAGTCATGTAATCCTCATTTGTTTAATAGTAAACTGCCCAGTAAGTCATTTATGTAGCATGGCACCATGAAGTAATTAATCCATAAAAACTGACTCCATCCCCCGGGAATCTGGATGTTTGTTTTAGCATGAGTAAGCATTTTAAAGCTGAATAGTACCACTAACACATTGATTAATTCTGTCCTACAATCTGTTCATTACATAATGCTCTCATTCTTGCAAACTTTCTAATCTGTTCCTAATGCCTTCTTCCAAAATATCCTGTCTCCTCCTTTACACTCCCCCTGTTGTCCTTTGCATAGTAAAACTAACCATGAACAAGAAATGGTTTGCTAAATGTAAAGCAGAGTCTTTGGAATATGAGATCTTTGATCTCTGTGGGTTTTGAACTTTTACATTCTAAGGTTTTCCAATTAAAGCATGAATCGCAGAACTTCATAGGAAAGCAAAAGGTAACTTTCTGTCATCTGGATTTCTCAATTTTCCCTATGTACCAGGGATTAATGTTGCACACAGTTCAGCACCAGTGGCCTTGCTGTGACATTAAATTGATTATAGCGGTGTCTGGGAATTAGGGGTGGTAAAATGTACACTGTTTTATGTGTGCATTACATGTGTTAGCTTTATCCATGTAGTAATTTACCAAATCTCATTTTGTTCTACAACTGCATGTATTGACAGCAGAAGTATTGATGGTGTTTTAATTTTGGTAAAAAGCAGGGGAGCGGGGGAGAAGACAGCACTGGAATGAGAACATTCTCTTGGCATCCAGATTTATGGATGTGGTAAATAGAAACAGAAGAATTAATTTTGTAAATGCTTAATTCACAAAACAAGTTTATGTCTGCCAGGGTTAATTGCATTATTGAGTCTGAAATGTAAAGAAAGGCAACATACAAGATGACAAAATGAAAAATAGCTCAGTTTTCCCTTATACTTGCCCTGTAAGGTTGGGTTTTCCTTTTTACAGAGTTTTTAAAGGGCCTTGGAGAAAATGCATGTTGCCAAGATTAAGTCCAAATAATGCTTTGTTCTTCCATGGGTGCTTTCTGTGGCTTCTTTGCCTCTCGATGTGATAAGAGTTTTTATAACCTTGAAGCAGCCACATATAGATACAAAGGATCTTGTTAGGGAAAATGTCTCTTTTCATCAGTTAAACTAAGGAAATGATGTTCCAGACTTGGCATCTGGTGTGTTGTGCCTTTGCTCCTTTATCCAGTTGGGTTTCTCCAATCTTCTAGCAGAGAGAATCTCCAGAACTCCTGAATGACAAGGTACAGGAAAGCTGAACAGAAATACATAGGTTTGCTACAGTTCCTGTGTGGGTTAGGAGAAGAGCAAGGAAAGTGCTTTAAAGTAACATAAAGTGGGTTTTGTGTATTATAAACATAGAAGGAATTATCTAATTTGCTTTTAATCCATAAAGTTCAGCTTCTGCTTGCTGCTAGAAATAGATTGAGTAGGGCTGTTCCTACAGTTTTGATGGATTTCTGGTCTTCCCTCAGGGCTTTCAAGCCTACCACACCAAGCCACAGCCTATGCTGTGTTTGGGGCTCACAGTGGGGTTTGGATTCCCCCTTGTCCTTCGTTTGAGTGGGATCTATATTCTGCTAAAAAAACCCAGACTCCTGAGGACAGAGGACGACCTCTTCAGCTGGTTTCTAGTCCCCAGGAAGGTGTACTAAGCCTTACTTAAGTAAATAAAATAGATAAGCTGTGCCTGTTTCACAGTCCAAGTTGGAATGCTTGTAGGTTAGGGAGAGCTGTAGCTTCCCAACCATCAGGAAGTTATTTAGAAACCTAATGCTTACAGCAAAGCTGAAAATGGGAGGAGGAGTAAGGGAAAAGCTATCACTTCTTTCTTCCAGGTTTAAGAGACAGGCTTGTCCAGTTCTTTGAAAGAGTTTGTGGAGATACATACCATGAAGGATGGGCTGCCCTGAATCCCAAGCCAGGAACATCACACCATGTGCCAGCCCGACTGAGGTGTTGCAAGGAAAGGAGGGTTGAGGGGGGGATGCCTACACTGATGAGGGTCACGCTGACCCAATATCAGCTCCCTTCCCATGCAGCATGTGGGTCTCTGAACAGCCTGACGCGCATCACTCTTCCCTTGTATTGTAGAGGGATATTGGTGAATTTGGGTTTGAATCCTGCTTTAGTGCCCATGTGCCTGAATCAGATATTGCTGTGATTCTCTGATTGCAGGGCCTAACCTTTCATCTACTCAAAGTCTTTTTTTATTCTCTATTGGTAGATCTTATCCATGGGTTCAGAAAGTTTCCAGCCATTCTAATTCTTACTTTATAATGAATCTTGTCATGCAAAGTGTGGTGACAAAGACAAAGAATTCTGTTTTTGCCAACTAAATTTACAAATTCACCCATGTGACATTAAAGGAGTTGCACAATTTAAGTGCCATTATAATATGCTGGTTTTATAATTAGAACTATCAAAGCTTATTCATATAAGCCAGCCTCCTAGTGCTCTAATTCACATTTGATCTGCAAGGCAGGAAATTTTATATGCATTAAATGGCCACACATTACAAAAGGTGGCTAATCATTGGGAACAAAAAAAATCCTTTTGCATTTATTGTTCGTACAGAACTCAGTTGGTATTAATATGGCTATAATTTGCAAAGCTAAAAAAAAATCCATTGTAATTTAATAGATTCATGTCCAATTGTTGTTAAGTGCTGCTATACTTTTCTTGTAGCAGGAGGGATTGTTGCTGTTAAAGCTGATGAATCTCGCTTTGTGAAATGGTAGGTGAGGTGACATTTTAAGGTTGAAACCAGCAATTGTTATTTGGAATCAATACTTTATGTCCTAGCATAATGTAAGGTACTGTTCTGTCCTAATTGGCTGGAAGCTAAAACGCTAATGCCAACCCAGCAGATGTATCCCCAGCCTGTAGTTTCCCATGAAGATTTGGTTTGCAAATAGATGACTTTCTATTTATGGGTAAAGTAAAGCCTAATTGTGAGACTTCACAGTAGCAAGAGCTGCAATGACTGCGACTTTAAGGGAAGTGACTGGCTGATCACACTGATGCCAGAGCATACCAATGAGTTGCATCAATGTATCTTTTCCAATATGTGAAAATCTGTGATAATCAGCAGAATGTAGACAGTAAATATCCCATTGTTCTTCACAGTGAAGTGTTGCAAAATCAGAGAAATATGGCAAACCCTAATTGGATTGAATACAATTATTTCCTCTCAAATAGATTTCTGATTGCAAACTAATATAATCTAGTGATGTCCCAATAATAACTGCAGTGCACAGATGATGCCAAATTGGAAGACTGAGCGAATGAAAGCGTTGAAGTGGTAGATTAAAAACTATCCCTAAAAATACCTCTGTTTCAGTGTGTGTTTCCACGTTTCACCTCCTATCCAGACTAAACCAGAATTTGTCATCGGGTGGCAGTTTATTTTCAGTCCAGCCAATGTTTACACTTAAAGCTTTCTTTTTTGTTTGTTTTTGGGGGGGGTTGGGGTTGGGGGGAGGGCAAGGAGAAAGCACACCTTTGTCTATAAGTAAATCCACGAAGTTATTGTTAGTATAATTGAGCCTTGAGAGCTTGATCATTGTTAGTCCAGATTTAATTGACCCAGAC
>NW_022994171.1:0-95418 GCF_012275295.1 Melopsittacus undulatus | reverse complement strand
AACAGTTACAAACCAGCTGTTTCTGACCCTGAAGCATAGCAGAGTTAATTACTGTAGTAAACAGTTTGGAGCAACTCATTTATATTGTGATGCGTTAGTTGGCATTGAAAGATTTGTCAAAATCATAAAATCATAGAATGTTTTGGTTGGAAAGAACCTTAAGATCATCCAGTTTCAATCCCCCTGCCATAGGCGGGGATTCCTCACACTAGACTATGTTGCTGAAGTCTCTGTCCAGCCTGGCCTTGAACATATTTTAAAAACAGCTCCACCAAACCCTACTTAATTTTCTAACTCAGCTTACTTTATCTCTTGTCTTTAGTTGGTACTGGTACTAGGGATTTAAGAGAGCTTTTTTCATTATTCTAAGGTTGGCAATCCCCGCAATTATTAAATAAGAATGAAATTTCTTTGACATTTTATATGCACAATTCATGTATGTATAATACAATGATTATCAGAGAACATTAAATCTTGATGGGCAGAGCAGAACAATAGATAGCGTGTTCTAGAAAACATCTCAGCAACTCACTTTCCCTAGTCCCATTTCTATTTCACAGTTCCCATAGCAATTGCTACCCACATGTTGAGAAAATTAAACTGAGCTGTACTAAGACACCACCAGACTGAATCTGTGCATGGTGTTTAACAAAACTTTATTGGTCTGGAAGTTTCCACCCTGCTTCTTCAGCTAAGCTCATATTTTGTGTTACATTTCACCAAATTCTGCATACGTAACTGAAATATTGGAGCCTATCCATTTAAAATGCTCAAATTAACTTGGACTTTAGATGGATCCTTGTCGGTTGTCTCTATCTTCATTTAGTAGCCATTTGACAGATAAGAAAAGAAAAAGAGTATTCACAACAGTAAAATGAACATTTGTTCCTACCAGATCACACTGTAAGACTAGATAGCTGAAAATGTGAGATGGAAAAAATAAGTCAGTTCCTACTTACTTTGTTGCTATTTCAATTCTCTTTTTGTCTTCTATATGCTAACTATCCCTCTCCCCCTCTGTTCTTCTGCAGGTCTAGAAGCACTGTTCTTCTGGACCTTACCTGCTCCTCACAATATTATGCTGTGTATGATACTTGTTCTAAGAAGTGAAGTGATCCTGACTGCACATACCTCGTCAAGAGGTCTCAAGGCACCATGCAATTTTTTCCAGTGAATAAAACATCATAAGCTTCAGTCTATGAGCCAAGCCTCTCTGTTGGTCTTGGTTGATGTCTGCCTAGTGGAATAAGAGTTACAGGAAGGAAAAATAACCTTTCTCATTTTCCTGCTTAACAGATATTTTGGAATACAATAAAAAACTAGTTTACCACTTTCATTTACCAGAGCATGGCACTTTATGCTTTGCTAATCTGTATAACTCGGTTTTGACAGAGCTCATCAGCTCTGTTTTATAGACAAGATGAACAATAGAGCATATTTCATATAAGAGAGTAAAGGATCCAGATTCCAAATCATGGAATCCCAGACTGATTTGTGTTGGAAAGGACCTTAAAGCTCATCCATTTCCAACCCCCTGCCACGGGCTGGCACACCTTCCACTAGACCAAATTGCTTCAAGACCCGTCCAACCTGGCCTTAAGCACTGCCAGAGATGGGGCAGCCACAGCTTCTTTGGGCAGCCTATGAAGTGTCTCCACCACCCTATTCTTGGCTACAGTTAGGGGATCAAAAATGTCACCATTAACATAAAAAATTAGGACACAGACTTTGTCTTCATTTGAGAACACACACTCTAAGCAATGTGTGTCCAGATTTAACACAGGTGTGAGCGTCTTCCTTTCACATCAATTCTAATTAATAGAAACCATGAAAATGAGACACGAGGTCACCTTTTTAGCAGCTAAGGTGTCAAAGTCACTAACTGATTTGATAAAAATGGGCACAGATGACTTCCTGAGGCTATTTTCAACCCATTAGGTATTCTTATGCATATTTTAAAGTGAAATTTAACTTTTCATATACCAGAGTTCTAGTATTGTCCATTATTACAAACACAGCATGTAAACAGAATAAGAAATAAATGGTTTAGGGTTAAAGTTTCATAAAATTATATCAGAGGAGATTTCTCATGTCAGATTTTTAAATCAGAGAGGCTGAGGAAGGTTTGTATGCAAATGTCTGCAGTTGTAGAACATGGGGTTTAGCTGCCCTAAGGTGAGAAAAATAAGTTTTTATTAAGTCTGTTGCAGTATCACAGAGTAAATGTAACAGTCCTATAAAAGACATATAGAGGGATAACTTCTGAAATACATAGTTAATACAGAATCATAGAACGACAGAATAGTTAGGATTGGAAAGGACCTCAAGATCATCTAGTTCTAACCCCCCTGCCATGGGCAGGGACACTTGACACTAAACCATATCACCCAAGGCTTCACCCAACCTGGTCTTGAACACTGCCAGGGATGGAGTATTCACTACCTCCCTGGGCAACCCATTCCAGTACCTCACCATCCTAACAGTAAAGAATTTCTTCTTTATATATTATAATTATGCTCTGACAACTGCTGCAATATCTGTACTGATAGAGAGCTGGGTCTGTGAGGATGTGCCTGGTGCTCACATTATTGTAATTTATCTTACAGGAATAACAGCTGTACTATTTGATTCCTGGAAGGTGACTTCCAGTAAAACAGTAATCTTCAGAAGCAGCATAAAGCAAGCTTGTTAATATTCAAGAATCAGCTTCTCTAAGCTCAGGAGCACTGCATCCCAACAAAGAGGAAGTCAGGCAGGAATGCCTGAAAGCCTGAATGGATGAACAAGGAGCTCCTGGAAAAACTCCAACACCAAATGGAAGACTACAGAGTATGGAAACAAGGACAGGTAGCCTGGGAGGAATACAGAGAAACTGTCCAAGCAATGAGGGATCAGGTGAGGAAAGATAAAGCTGTGACAGAATTAAAACTGGCCAAGGACATAAAGGGCAACAAGAAAAGCTTCTCTAGGTATTTCAGTGATAAAAGGAAGACAAGGGGAAATGTGGGGCCTCTCAGGAAGGAAATGGGATTGCTGGTTACACAAGACATGGAGAAGGCTGAGGTACTCAATGACTTTTCTGTCTCGGTCTTCACTAGCAAGAGCTCCAGCCACACTGTTCAAGTGACAGAAGGCAAAGGCAGGGACTGGAAGAATGAACAATCACCTGCTATAGGAGAAGATTAGGTTCCCGTTAGATGGAAGAAGGTCCATCTAAGGAACTCGAAGGTACATGGGATCTGACAAAATGGTTCCTGAGAGAACTGGCAGATGAAGTGGCCAATCCACTATTCATCATGTTTGAGAAGTCATGTAGTACAGCGAAGTTCCCTATGAGTGGAAAAGAGAAAACTTAGCCCCCATATCTAAAAAAGGAAAAAAGGAGGACCTGGAACTATAGGCCAGTCAGTCTCACCTATGTGCCCAGCAAGATCATGAAGCAGATCCTCCTGGAAACTATGCTAATTTACTTGGAAAATAAACAGGTGACTGGTGACAGCCAGCATGGCTTCACTAAGGGCAAAATGTCTCTCTTGTGAGACCTTACCTGGAGTACTGCATTCAGCTTTGGAGATCCAGAAGAGACCCTAGAAGAGGGCCACAAAGATGCTCCGAGGGCTGGGGCATGTCTCCTATGAAGGCAGGTTAAGAGAGCTGGGCTTGTTCAGCCTGGAGAAGAGAAGGCTCCATAAGGGGAGACCTTAGAGCAACTTCCAGTGCCTAAAGGAGCTACAAGAAATCTGGAGAGAGGCTTTGGACAACGGCCTGTAGGGACAGGACAAGGGGGAATGGCTTTAACCTGACAGAGGGGACATTGAAATGAGCTCTTAGGCAGAAGTTCTTCCCTATGAGGGTGCTGAGGCACTGGCACAGGTTGCTCAGACAAGCTGTGGCTGCTCCATCCCTGGCAGTGTTCAGAGCCGGGTTGGATGGGGTTTGGAGCAACCTGGTCTAGTGGAAGGTATCCCTGCCCATGGCAGGGCATTGTTACTGGACTAGCTTTAAGGTCCTTTCCAACACAAACTCAGTCTGGGATTCTATGATTCTAATCAGAAAAATGGGATCAGTGTACCATAAGCATAACATTTTAGATACTGATTAAGGAATTAGATCACACCACTCCCATAAAACTACCACAAGGATTAAATCATGACCAAGTGAGCAAACCAAGCAATAATTCTGTTATCATTTTCCCTTAGTAGGGTCTGCAGATAAGTTCTACAGACTTCCTTAGGAACCTTCCTAACACATACTCTCCAAGGCATGGCAAGACTGCTCAGTGAATATACTTTTTTTATCGATTTATGGTAAAAAATGACTATTTACAAGATACAGGTATGGAAAACAGCATTATGTGTGACTTGCTATGCTGACATACTATCCTGGGAATGCTTCTCTGTCACATGGTGCTTTGCTTTCTGACAGAAGACACTTAAGCAAAGACAAGAGATACTATGGATGTCTTTTAACTTATGGAAAGCAAAAAATTCCTTATAGAATCATGGAATCAACCAGGTTGGAAGAGAACTTCATCATCAAGCCGAACTGTTGTGGTTTAAAACCCCACCTCAGTCTCCCTTTTTCCCCCCCAACTTCCCCATTCCTGGAAGGATGGGGAGGAGAACCGGAGGAATATAACTCCCACGGATTGAGATAAAAAACCAATCCAGCAATTAAGGTATACCACAAATCACTACTGCTACCACTAATAAATCAATGATAGAGGAAATAAACAAGGAGAGAGAATACGATACCACCCACTGAAACGAGCCCAACCCGGAAGAGCTAAACCCCCCCCTTCCTGCCAACTTCCAGTTTCCTCTCCAGGCATGACGTGCTGTGGTATGGAACACCTCCCCAACTAGCCCAGGCCTCTCCTCCTCCCTGGCAGAGCATGAGCTCAGAAGAGGCCTTGGACAAACCAAACATTTGAGCATTAACTCAAAACGTACGTGCCACCAGCAACCGCTCCCAGCCCGAAAATCAAAAACACAGCACCGCACCAGCTACCAAGAAGGAGAAAAAAAGACTGCTACTGCTGAACCCATGACACCAACCTTTCCTCCAGCACTGGCAAGGCCACTACAAAACTAGGTCACTGAGGGTCTTGTGTACACGTTCTGTGAACACTTCCAGGGACAGTGACTCCACCGCTGCCCTAGGAAGCCTGTTCCAATGCCTCATAATGCTTTGTGAGGAAATATTTCCTAATCCCCAGTCTAAACCTCCCCTGGCACAGCTTGAGGCTGTATGTCTGTAATCATCCTACTTCAAGAGTCTGTGTAATTTGTATGTACAAAATTATCCCTTTGTTTTCCTTCACGGCACGTAAAGCACCAAAGGTTGGAATTATTTCTACAAGGTGCACTTTCTTCTCAGCAGCTTCTGCTCTCTTCCATGTCCACATGTTGTCATGGCAAAGCATGGCCAATTAATTTTTTTTTTTTGGGAGAGGGGAGCAGGCTTTTCCAACTGACTAAAATAAGTTTGCATAAAAAATTGGCAAGTACAGACTCCTAAGTGAGATTCAGCTGGTACCTAAAGGCTTGTAGTAGCTAACAAAGCAGACTATGGCAAATGTGTAAGGAACATGGCATTATTAAATGAGCCTGAAGAATCCAGTCACCTGTGTGCTTCTGTGCATGACATTGATGTCAAGGCCTTACATTTCTTAGAATTTTACTAGATATTCCATGAAACCCCATGTGGAAGATCTAAGTACTGTGTTTGCCAGAGAGATTCTACTTGCTGCAATAAAAAAGGAGGTGAAGCAGAATTTGGGAAAAAAGTATATTCCTAAGAAGTTTTCTTTTAAAATCCCCAAACACTGGAAAGCTACTTTCTGCAACAGATAGAATAAAAACTTTCTAGTAGAAGAGAACTGATGGTTTCAAAATCAGTGGTGATGATAACTATGGTGTGACTGACTCCTAAATTTGATTTTGAGGCAGCATGGGACATATTGCTTCATCAGAGTCCTCTAAGAAACCTTCTTCCTCTGCATGCTGGCCAGCAAAATCCTACAATCTGTCCAACTAGAAAACCCTATCATACTTATAGCTTGCTTATTATGAAGACATGTTTTCTGAAGCATTGCCAGTAAGTACTGCCCAGGTTATTTTCTGACAAACTGCCATTCTGTACAAATAAAACAGCAATCCCTGATAACAAGCAGCAAACTATTAATGCTCCTGTTGTTATCCCCTGCCACACCATTAATCACAAAGGAAATTCCTTTGACATTGTTCATGTTCAGTAACTAATATTTACTCCTGCATAAGAAAGCTTGGTGATGTTAAAACCACAATGCTGATTTTGTAAAGTTCCCACCAAAGTACATCTCCTTGTTTAAGGAGAGAGGAAAAGATGATAGCACAGAAAGTCTTAGGACAAGTGCTAAACCAGTTTTCAAAAGTAGCTTCTCATTCTTGCTTGTCCATCATAAAAAATACTCAAGCCATGTGAACAGAAGTGCTCAACACTCAGTGATGCTAAACATTTTTCCTACTAATGTTACCCTGATATCTCCCTTTGCTCACCTGTAGAGTAAACACAGTGAGTTGTATGTTGGTATGTGTACTGTGGTCAGTAGGACTGATGTGCTATCTACCGGCATGATAGTGTGTTTGCTGTGCCACAGAAATGACAAGCCAATAGGTCTAAGCAAGTCACCTGTCTTTATGCAATTCTTTGCATCTCCACGCATTTATATTTAGCAGTTAGATCTTCTGCTGCTTAAAGAAAATAAAGATACATGGCCCTTTTTATATACAGGGCTCCCTGCAATTCCATATTAGTCAATGCAAAGGATATAACTGAATGATAAAGTAGCAGCAGTCATTGCTTGAACTACTTATAAGTTTCATTCATCTTTATGTTTAGGGCTGTCAGGCTTTTTTCCCTCACACAGAAGGAAAGAAAAAACAAGACTTGGTGCTTGCTCTTCCGAAGAACTGTGCAAAGATTAACAAAAGCCAGATGGAAAATAATGATAGAAGGAAAAGGTCACAAAAAAATTAAGATTCAATGCAGCTTTAAATGTATCTCACTCCTATAAAAGTGTGAGAAGATTAGAAAGAAACTTGCACTGAGGCCTTAAATATGTTATCACTTACTCTCCAGCAATGTGAGTGTAAATGTGAGAAAACCTGTTGTCCTGATCTGGTGGCATTATGCTCTCCTGTTGCACTGGTGTGAAGTAGCACAGAATTGGACAATATTAAATTCAGGTTATTAAAGACAACACTCTAACAGATATGGTGAGTGGAAACATTATTTTTAAGAGAAGTAAAACTGAGCTGAAAAAATAGTACCTCTATTATACCTAATAATAGTACCTCTAGTACCTAACACCTAGAAAACAGGATGAATCTGTATCAGGAAAGGTATTTTGTACCTCGTTTCCCTATTGTTTCTCAAAGATAACTGCAACTCAAGTTGTTGCTTGTAAGCAACCTAAAATGAAAGTCCAAAATTCATGAAAGAACGACCCATGGTTAAGCACCACAAATCCAGTTTCCTTCTCCATTGGCAGCTCAGAGAAGGATACAGGCTGCCACAGAGCCCTCTGCCAGATTTTGTGTGTTTTTTGTGAGAGAGGTCCTGGCACCCCTTGGTACTGATGCAATCATTGTCATAATTCCATGTATTCAATTTCTCCAATGATTCTTTTCCTTTGGATGAAAGACAAGATGGAACCAGTCTCTGAAGCATCTGGAGCATCACCTCATCAATAAAACTATTTCAGTAAGATGCCAAAACTAATCTTCATATTCACAACTCCTGACTTTTGAAAAATCTGCATCTACTTTGAGTCCAGCTGGCTACTCAGGTCATCATCTGTTGAAGAAAAAGATGCCTGCAGACAGAAGCTTGGCCATCACAGTGGCTTTCTTTGTTATGTGTTCAGTAACACTGAAAAATTTGCCGTTTCACTCAGCTTCTCACTCCCAAATAAACTCTCAGGTACTCCAAGGGGAACTGTTGAGCTTGTTAATATTGTAGCACTGGCAAAGACAGATAAACCTCTTTCATTCACTTCAATTTTTTGGCAACTAAATCAGATCTCCATCTTCCAACCTTATGAATTATACCTTCAAGTATATTGCTGTTTTGTTTTTTTTTTTCAAAGTCATCAATTTCACATGATTTCATTTCTAAGTGTCAAACAAAACAGCGTATAGGATGTCACAGAAACGAGAGGCCAGAATTACTGTTTTCAGAAATTTGGCTAAAGATGCATGTACTCTGCTCACAAGGAATCTGACTGTTTAACTATTTAAACTGTTTAAACAACCTGACCTGAATACAACAGTAGAGCAGAAATCAGCAGACTTTTAGTTGCACAAGGCTCTGTCAGGCAAATGCCTGAAGCACATCTTTTATTAACAAGGAAAGGTAGAACTATCCTACTGTGTTGTCACTGTTCACAGATGTGTGACAAGTATTACAAGATCCACTGCAAATTACCATTTCCACATTCACGTCATCTCCTATTTTCTCTGCCCAGTCACTGTGAGGCAGCACAATTTATTCCTCACCATACAGACCACTTTATTCTAACTATTAAATTATATTTCCCATTTGGATTCTCATATCTAACAATAGTCTCATTTGTTTAAAGACAGTTTCTGCATACCTCACTGAAAAATGACATTTACACAGCCAGAGTATTTAAACACTTTCCCAACCTGGAAGATTAACCCATTGGCTCTGTTTGTGTATGTACTTATGTATTCATACTATTGTTATTTAAGGCAATGGCATAAGTGACAAGTACAAAATATTTCTGATTAGCTGTCATGATGACTTTAAGACTTTTTACTGCACACTTTATACTCATTTCATCTAATTTAATTTCCCCTTCTCTTTCTCCTTCCCCTTCTCTTTCTCTTTCTTTTCCTTTCCCAACTTTTTTCTTCTTTTTTTTCCCTGATCTCTCTCTGCTTCAGTCTCCTCTCTCTTTTCCTCTTCCTGTCCTCTCTGTCTCTTTCCCTTTACCTCCACAGACAAACAGACTTTGGATAAGCAAGATTGCACAAAAGAAATAGAGCAGGACTTTATCATATAACAATAGTTTTCCACATATCAATTAAACTTCTGCTTTTTCAGTGTACATACCTCTGCAATGACCTCTAAAATTAAAGATCACAGGCAACAATCCCTTTTTAACATTAAGGTACAAACATAAACATGGAGCAGGATCTACTGATCTACTAGTAAAAATCCATTTATGGTCCTTAAGTTGCAAAGCATTGACCCAGCTGCTTGACATCAAGCAGGTATGTATTCAGTGGGATTGATCTAGAAGGAACCTATTTTTTCATTAGGATTAGTGGCTAGTTACTGATGACTACCATGTTTTTCCCTCTTATGAGGTTGTAAGAATAACGTGAAGACACCTGGAAAATTGTCAAGAAAAAAAAAAGTACAATTACAACAAAAAAAGTCCAGCTGACTTTTGTAGTAAAGAGGTGAATGAGTATAGAGACTGTCTTGTTTCGTTTGAACTTGCAGTTGTTAGCTTATTTGGACTTGTGTGTTATCCCTCATTGATACTCAACTTTGCACCTTATTCTCAAACATGTCTGCAGCCTACTGGGTACTCCTAAATCAACACATAACACACTACATGGCTCCACACCCATAGACTTCTGAACAAGCTAGTAGGGTAATCATACATAAATGATAACTTCTTCAGTTAGGAACTGATATTTGTCAAGAGTAATGGCCAGTTTTCCACAACACTGATGATTTAATGGAAAATATAGCCTTTCATAAGAAAACATTTCCAGTAAAATTTGTAAAGTGATCACTTCTTTATCATAAAAACAAACTATAATGTTTGGTTTGGTGTCAGTCTACCTTCAGACTCTTTACTGACCTAAGTAGTCACAGTGCTTCTGGGGGAAATCTGTTTCTTGACCCCATGTCCATATCCCCCCTGACTTCCAGTTAGTAACACAGCAACTCAGCTTAATATTATGTGGAAAGTGGATGCATCAACATTATAAAATCAAAATATGTACAAAACCTTTTGTTTCACAAGAAATTATGGCATTTCATCACTTCAGCTTGTTTTTTTTTTTATTAAAACAAATGTAGAAATATCAAAATTTCCAATGGGAGATATTTTTAAATTCTATTTGTTAGCTATCCTCAAAGACTTAAAAAGGAACTGAAGGGAATACTTAGAAACATGATTTAGAAATAAGTTCTGCTCTGACCAGGAAGCGAGAACCTACTCTAACATTGGACATGCTCAGCCTATAACTCATAGCATATATGAGCTAGGAGGTCATAGGATGTCAAACAGCTGCACTTATCTGGCCCTTCACCTGCTCTTGAATGCTACTTTTCTCTTCTAGCAGCAGGCTTAAGGCTAGATAAATAATTCCAATGGTGACAACCTGCTCCTGGCTGCCTTTTCCATCATTCTAAGCTTCACTGCTCATGAGCTACACACATTCAAGTGCTCAGACAAATCTCTGGGAAAAAAAGATGGCCAAGAACAGACCACTTGTCACAGCTAGAACCAAACTCCTGCCATGGGGAAAGACACCTTCCATTAGACCAGGTTGCTCCAAGCCCCATTCAACCTGGCCTTGAACAATGTCAGGAATCGGGCAGCCACTGCTTCTCTGGACAACCTGTCCCAGTGCCTCACCACAATCACAGGCAAGAACTTCTTTATATCTAACCTGAACTTCCCTTATTTCAGTTTGAACCCATTACACCTTGTCCTGTCACTACAGTCCCTGATGAAGAGTCCCTCTTCAGCATCCTTGTAGGCCCCTTCAGACACTGGAAGGCTGCTCTGAGGTCTCACACAGCTTCTCTTCTCCAGATGGGAAAATACTTCCTCTAAAAGGACTCTCCTTCTGACATTTTTGGCCTTGTTTGTATACAACAGCACAAAAGAGAAGCAGGCTTGACAAAATCCTAACAGTAAACACTGAAGACACTCAAATGGCTCTTTAGGGCATCAGAGTTACCAATTCTCAGGGATGGAAGGAAGTAAGCATATGCCACTGCCCAGGTCAGATTGATCAGACTCAGGCACACTACATTGTCAGGCTGACTTCCCCAGGCTTCAGCAATCCAGAGGCACACTGGTCTTGACCTTTATTAACAAATGAAAGGAAACATATTCCGGTAAAACATGGGGCTGAATTATGGAAGAAAATAACAAGTTGCCATTCCAAAATCAGGGAAAGGGAAGCCCAATGGGAGGTTGATAAAATTGTGCTTCAGTTTAGGGGTGAAATTCAGCTGAATTGGTTGTGCGAAGGAAAAAAAAAAAAGAAGCTACTTATTTTTTTGCCAAAATAATCTTCCTGTAAGAAAGATGGAAATATTTCTGAAGGACAAAAGGGGTGGTGGCCACATTTGCAGGTCACAGATTTAAAGTCTGTGTTGGAAGGGACCTTTAGAGATCATCTAGTCCAACCACAAGATTGGAAGGGGTTTCTATGACTCACATACTCCACATCCCTTGACTTCTACACAACATGTGAAAATAGGGATTTTAAATCCCAGTCTATTTCAGCCTTCACGGCACACTGAGCCTCCTCATGACCCTTCCGTGCTTCAGTATTATATGTCTGCTGGGTCAGGAATGGGGGGTCCTCCAGCTGAAAACCACTTCATACTCTCCATTACTACCCATTTCTGTTTACAGTGATAAGTTCATTTCAGGTCTATATTCCGATTAAGATCCACAATGATAAGTTCATTAGAACCATTGTTCTTATGTACACTGGACAGGGATACAGCTGACCTTGCTTTAGCTCAGAACAGTGCAATGTCACAAGATGTTATGACGGGCAACTCATTTTCATTTAGCATGTTCTATAACATGAATCATAGTATTCATGTCAGATTCCTCAGAGTATGAGAGTTTCAGACCACTGATTCATGCTCTTACCTGAGAGCACTGCAACCGCTATTTCATGTCACCTTGAGTCCCAAAAGGAGTATAGATTCAGCAGAAGCACAGAAGTTCCAGTCAAAACATCGCAGAAAAAAAAAAAATAGCAAAGAAAGAGCAGTTGGAAAAGGCAAGTAGCACTCATGCCTCCCAGGGCTTTAGAAAGACAGAGTCAAGGACTTTTATGCCTTCTCATAACACTTGCCTTTCATTCAATGTGAAGAGAATCCGAACAATCAAATGAAAAGTTATGACTGTAAAAATCACCCCATGACCCAGGTGTTTGGTTTTTTTTTAAATGTAAAAACGAAAATGTCTCATTTCCTCTGGTAAATGAAACGTTCAAAAGTAGTTTGAAACAGCTAGTTCAAGTGGAAATGAATAATCTTGCCTAGGTCACAAACTGACAGTAAATGTTTGTTGCATGCATGCATAAAAGAAAGATCAGAGATTTATTTTTAATAACATCGCAGAACAATTTATCTGTTTTCATAGACTCATGAATATTTGAAACTGAGCATTTGTGACTGAGACAGCAGCCTGAAATCTCAATTTCCTGTTATTTCCTCCAGTAATTGTGGAACGTTGATGCTTACCTTTACAAGGAAACAAATCTGTTAAGAATTTTATCCCTATATAAAAAGTGTGTATATTTACCATGCAAAAAGAGATGAAGCAGAGTTTGGATTTTATCCTGAACTCTTTGAGGTAAGAATGTTTGGTAATGCAGGAGACAGGAATGTGAGACAAGATCTACAAATGTGGAGTGCTCTTGTGTCTGAAATGCTGCTAGATTGTTCTCTTATAACCCTGAATATTTTAGACTGCTATATGTTGCCATAAACAAAAGGGAATGGAAGACAGATAGGCAGACTGAGAGAGAGACAGAGAGACAGGCAGGAAAGAATAAAGTTATATATACCAACAGCAATGAAATGGGATCCACTGGATTGTATAATACGCACAATATAACCCACGAGATTATAAATACAGCTGTGTCAGTACTATAGAGATGAGTTGGGGTGTTTCTCTGTTGCTGGTAACTTTTCTGCATACAGCAATCTGATTCTGAGTTAGAAGCTGATTCGGAATACATGCAATGTGCTAGGCTTGTATTTTCTGAAAATCATAATGAGAAGAGGCATACTACAGAAATACAAACAAATGGCCACCTAGAGGTCACTTTTCTGCAACAGCTATTTATAAATGCAAATGGTAATTAGACTAGTCTGATGTTTTCTGTTATCACTGAATTTACGAGGATTAAATTATTCCTTGAGTTGAACGTAAGATCCTTCTGCATTTCAACCTTCATCCTCTAAATCACGTTTTTTCAAAGTTCTGATGTGAGGTAATCGACTTCCACTTCTAGGTAGCACAACGTATAGAAAAACAAATAGTTCCCACAAGCTTTAGCAATTTCATCTCTTCACTCTCACACACTGTGATGAACTACTTCTGATAAATCACACTAGCATTCCTAATGCAGTCATCCTTGTTAAATAAAACCTGTGAACAGCAGCTCTGAAACTTACATTTGGTACACTTAATCTCATTTACCTGTAGCCTTAATAACAATAGACTTCAATCTATTGACGTGATTGCATCTGTAGTCTGTAGTAAGACAAGAAGTACTCTCAGTTAAAGAGGGAGAGTGGATGACTAAATACTTAATAACAACTAAGTGGAGATAAAAATACTACCCTTAACCCTTTGTCTTTAATTCTGCATTGTTTTCATTTTCATTCACACTTAACTGCAACATTTCCTAGGATTGAGAGTTACTGCGTATAGGACAGCCAGGTAATGCTTCTTGCCCAAGACACTTTGCAAACCAAGGATCAGATAGAGAACAGCAAAGGGTATATAGAGTGAGCAAGGATGATTTTGGTAGAGAAAGTAACAGTACTGGGAGTGAACAACTTGTTTTTTAAGCTTCAAAGTTAGCACCCTGCTGAGGCATTTCACTTTCCCGGGGCACTTGCACAGAGAACTGATGCAGCAGGTTATAGCTGCCTTACAAAAATAAGTTTTTCTTTTGCAGTCTATGGCCTTGAGATTCTCTGTTGTAATCAAACAAGCAAAAGCAGCCCTGAGTATTAGATTCTGCACCATAAGCCAGCCTCTAAAACTAACCAGTTCATCACACTGCCTTTCACCAGCCTATTTTGTTGAACACAGGTAATGAAAACACTGGCACAGGTTGCCCAGGGGAAGCTGTGGCTGCCTCATCCCTGGCAGTGTTCAAAGCCAGGTTGGATGGGGCTTGGAGCAACCTGGTCTGGTGGAAGGGTGCCCCTGCCTGTAGCATGGGTTTGGAACTGGATGATCTTTAAAGACCCTTCCAACCCAAACCAGTCTGTGATTCTATGATCTTTCAGAATGTAAGCCAGTTGGAGAAATCAAACTGTACTCAACACAGATATTTACTGTCAGAAAGGATTTTGCTAGAGCTGGACTTATGAGAAGTAAGAGCACAAGTATGACACTAATGTGAGTTGCTAGATCTCATGATTCAGGTCACAAATGAATATATTATCATTTATTTTCCTTTGCTGAAACACCAAGTATTGTTCACTGACTTAATACTGACAAGAAAACATGCCAATACATTAAAATGTATTTATGGTAACCACATTAAATTATAAAATCCAAAATGAATATGATGGAAGACTTTAGCAAAACCTTTGGAAATGCTCAAAACTTGTTTCACAGAAGGTTATCCAGATCTGCAGCTATTCGCAGCACCATGTTAAATGAGTAATGCTCTGATCAGGATGAATCTATGCCACAGATGAACACAGTCTGCTGAAATCTTTGACTGCAGAAGTCCCCAATATTCTCCTCTTGAAATGATAATTTTCTTACTATATTCTCCAGAAGGCAAAGTCACACACTATTGTGCTTGAAAAGCCATTAATGGGGTTCTTAAAAAAAATCTCACAAAGCTGTAAATGTGAGTGTAGAATTAGAAAGTGCTGACACCACTGAGAAAACACTCAGATGATCAGAAGGTCATTTTTCTTCACAATCACATGTTTTTGAAGGGATTCACAGAAACATAACTTCCTTTTATTCTCTTTTTGACTGACACATTTAATTTTATTTTGAAATTATACAAAAAAGTAGCATGTATCAAGAAGGTGAAAATAATAATAATCTCCTTTTCTATCCATAAAAACCAGTGATACTGGGTTCTAATCATAACAAGAGTATGTGCAGTCATCTTCCTTCTCAATCTTGATTATAGGTTCAGGCACTTTTGTGCCCTGCTGACAAAACTTTCTCCTAATTTATTGTTTTTTCCTGTTACACAACATGATTAAAAAGGTGAGAGAAAATGTTCGCTTATATGAGTACTTGTTGCACAAATCACATCAGGTACTTGTGAAAGAGAGATTATGCCATAGTTTATTTTAAAACTGGAGAGAAGCAGATGTAGCTAGCTACTAATTCTATTCTTTCCCATCATTAAAGGGATAGGGTGGCTCAACAAACATGTAGAAGAATCCAACAAAACACTTACTGGAGAGAATTAAAATAATTAACTCACTTACTAGTAAGCACATAAAAACTGATTTTCTAGAGAAACTTCATACCCTTTGGTGTACAGAATTGGGTAGGGGACAAGAAAGGAAGTCAGAATCTAATGAAGATACTGTGGACCAACAATATAAAAAAACAAAATATGATTTGCCTTAGTGTAAAAGGCATTGAACAAATACAGTGTCTTAGTACAAAAAACTTTTGAAGGAGTATATTGTCAAAATAATTAGTTGAACACCAGTTGCCATGAATTACATAATGGCAATGGATACAAATCAGAGAATTACACTTCCTGGGGTTCTAGCTTAGTTTTGTTCCACATAACTAATTTTAGAATGGATGTTCTGGTACAAGACTGAGCAATGTGTAAAATAGAAGACTTGTACTATTCCCAAGCAAAATTTCCAGGTGAATTGCACCTTTTTTTTTTTTTTTATTTCATATTGAGATATGGAAAGACATATTTGTAAGTATTTTTCTGTGTCTTCTTGTTCCTGCCCCACTTGGATACATTTGGGTCATACTTGTTTTTTTCATACTACAAGAATTATGACTTTTTTTACATTTGTATACACCACTGAAGATTATAGGGAAGTGCTACACATGTTCCTTTGCAATGAACTATAATTTCATGTCAGAACTAAATGCATTTTAGCACAGAAATGAAGGGACCTTGAAACTCATCCAGTTCCAACCCCCTGCACAGGCAGGGACACCTTCCACTAGACCAGGTTGCTCCAAGCCCCGTCCAACCTGGCCTTGAACACTGCCAGGGATGGGGGCAGCCACAGCTTCTCTGGGCAACCTGCACTGGTGCCTCACCACCTTCACACTAAAGAACTTCTGCCTAAAATCTCATTTCAATGTCCCCTCTGTCAGGTTAAAGCATTCCCCCTTGTCCTGTCCCTACAGGTCATTGTCCAAAGCCCCTCTCCAGATTTCTTGTAGCTCCCTTAAGCACTGGGAGCTGCTATGAGGTCTCCCCTTAAGGAGCCTTCTCCTCTCCAGGCTGCCCCAGCCCAGCTCTCTCAACCTGTCTCAAGAGCAGAGCTACTCCAGCCCTCACAGTATCTCTGTGGCCTCCTTTGGTCTCACTCAAACAAGTTCATGTCCCTCTTGTATAATTGTGATTGAATAGCATTCACTGATTAGCAAAAGCAGACTTGTATTAGGCACCATTCAATTTGAATACAGTTAAGTTAGCTTTAGTTGTATCGACAGCTGTTTTGCTAATGAAACCGACTTCTTTTCTCTCTACTTGAAATACATCTCAGAAGCTTTCGTGTGGTTTTATATTTTTTTGCAAAGCTCCTGTCAGCGAAGGTATTTAGTACAAATTAGCAGTTCGGTCTCAAGAGAGCTGCTGTTTTCTTCTGGTTATGCACTCCTTTCCAACCCTACTGGCATATTTTAAAGCTACATACAGAAAATACCCAGCATTTTGTTTTAAAGTGGAACTACAAAAAGAAATTATTGCATATTATTTTACCTATAATCTTTCTAGTTAGGATTTTTCATTTTTTTTAAATGAGAGGAAATAAACAAAACATATTGCAACATATTTCAAACTGTAAGCTTTTCAACAGCACCATTATCTTTTTTTCCCTCCTGAAGTCCTAGGAGCAGAACAGCCCTCAAGTGCTGTGTAGGGTATTTTGTAGCCTCATTTATGTAGAAATTAATCTCACCTGGCAAACTAAAACCAATTTGCTATTCCCAGCAGCAATGACCTAAAAAGTCAGCATTAAACGGTATTTGCTAGACATTTTATAATGTAATCAGGCAATTTTATTGATGCTTGCTGCTGAGAAGGGCAGAAAGGTTCTCCCAAGGAAAGAGGTGGAATCTCAAGTTTCAGCAAAAAACTTAAGCAGGTGATTATTTAAAGAAGTGTTTCAATTTCAGCAGGTGCTTATATTCTATCAAAGTAAAACTGGTCTCCAAAAATGGAGCTCAGTGCTCTGCTAAAGCTGGGCTAGCACCCCGATAAAAGCCTAAATTTGGAAACACATTTCTGGCTTTTTATGAAGGTCTTTGAGAATTTCAGAGCCCCTGCTAATGTGTTAACTTATCTGCAATGAATGAGAACATTTGCCTCCTCTGTATGAAACCTCCTTGGCATATGAATTTAACATTAAAAAAAGATAAATCTTAGAATCATAGAATCATAGAATAGTTAGGGTTGGAAAGGACCTCAAGATCATCTACTTCCAACACCCCTGCCATGGACAGGGATTCCTCACATTAAACCATATCACCCAAGGCTTCATCCAACCTGGTCTTGAACACTGCCAGTGATGGAGCATTCATTACCTCCATGGGCAACCCATTCCAGTACCTCACCACCCTCAAGGTAAAGAATTTCTTCCTTAGATCCAATCTAAACCTCTGCTGTTTAAGTTTCAACCCATTACCCCTGGTCCTATCACTACACTCCCTAGTGAATAGTCCCTCCCCAGCATCCTTGTAGGCCCCCTTCAGATACTGGAAGGCTACTATGAGGTCTCCACGCAGCCTTTTCTTCCCCAGGCTGAACAGCCCAACTTTCTCAGCCTGTCTTCATCTGGGAGGTGCTCCAGTCCCCTGATCATCCTCGTGGCCCTCCTCTGCACTTGTTCTAACAGTTCCATGTCCTTTTTCTGTTCAGGACACCAGAACTGCAGACAATACTCCAAGTGAGGTCTCCTGAGAGCAGAGTAGAGGGGCAGGATCACCTCCTTTGACCTGCTGGTCACACTCCTTTTGATGCAGCCCAGGATACGGTTGGCTTTCTGTGCTGTAAGCGCACATTGCTGGCTCATGCTGGCTGTCACCAATCACCTTGTTGTTTTTCAGGTGCCTTAGCATGCCTTCCAGGAGAATCTGCTCCCAGATTTTGCCAGGCACAGAGGTGACACTGACTGGTCTGTAATTCCCCAGGTCATCCATTTTCCCCTTCTTGAAAATGGGGGTGATATTTCCCTTTTTCCAGTCGTCAGGAACTTCACCTGACTGCCATGATTTTTCAAATATGATGTCCAGTGGCTTTGCAAATTCATTCACCAGATCCTTCAGGACCCGTGGATGGATTTCATCAGGTCACATGGACTTGTGTACGTTCAAGGTTCTTAAGATGGTGACTGTCGTGGTTTAAACTAAATCTGCACAGTTCCCCCTTTGTTTCCCCACCTCCCGGAGAGTTAGGAAGGAGAATCCAAAGAATGTAGCCCCCACAGGTTGAGATAAGAACGGTTTAATAGCTAAGGCATAACACAGAATCACCACTGCCATTACCACTACAAATAATAATGATAAAGCCAATAACAAGCGAAAAGAATACAACACCCCACCAGCCACCGACCCATAACTCACTCCACCCTGCCCGGCCAAGCACCGCGTGCTCCCTCCTCCATTTTCTTCCAGCGCTTCACCCTTCCTGCTCTCTCCCCAGTTGCATCCTGGGCATCACGTGCTATGGTATGGAATACCTCATTGGCTAGCCTGGGTCAGGTGTCCTGTCTCTCCTTCCTCCCGGCCTCCCCTCCTCCCCGGCAGAGCACGTGCTCAGAAAAGGCCTTGAACAAAAACACCCTCAAAACCTGCTCGCTATCAAGCAAATGTTCCAGCCCAGAAGTCAAACCACAGCACTGCACCAGCTACAAGAAGGAGAAACAATGACTGCTACTGCTCAACCCATGACATTATGCACCCCTTATTCCATACCATTCATGTCATGCCCAGATCTCACATTTTCAATACACCATCACTCTTAAGTCCACCCTTCGATTATGAGTTAATCTCTATGTTGCATCTCTGGAATAATGGCCTGAAATATCTGGGCCCACCAGGCTCAAAATCATTCACCATCCCCTTCAGCAGGTCTACAGCTTGCTGCTGGGGACTCCATACAGCTGCCTTCCACTTCCAATGTTTCCAAAGCACTGGAGGGACTGAGTGGACCAGATACTTGGCCATACTGTCCCACATGTCCTGCCACTCATGACTGTCCAGCCTTGAGGACAGTCTCCTGGTGCTCCTATGTACTTGTCTAACCTTAGACAAGACCCAAAACCTGACTCTGTTTAACTTCTGGGATCGGGGCTGATGTAGTGCCCTGCTTGCCAGTTCTCCCACCCCAGTTTCTCTTCTCCTGAGTCCGGATTTTCTTCTCTGCCTTACTGGGAAGTGTTGTGTAGTGTCATGGTTTGAGCAGTAGCAGTCACTTTTTTCTCCTTCTTGTAGCTGGTGCAGTGCTGTGTTTTGACTTCTGGGCTGGGAAACTGTTGCTTGATTGTGAGCATGTTTTGAGGGTGTTTTTGTTCAAGGCCTTTTCTGAGCATGTGCTCTGCCAGGGAGGCTGGGAGGCCGGGAGGAAGGAGAGACAGGACACCTGACCCAGGCTAGCCAATGAGGTATTCCATACCATAGCATGTGATGCCCAGGATGCAACTGGGAGAGGGAGCTGGAGGGGGGGCCTCTGGAGGAAAATAAAGGAGGGAGCACACGGTGCTCGGCCGGGCAGGGTGGAGTGAATTATGGGTCGGTGGCTGTGGGGTGTTGTATTCTTTTCGCTTGTTATGGCTGTATCATTATTATTTATAGTAGTAAATGGCAGTAGTGATTTTGTGTTATGCCTTAGCTATTAAACTGTTCTTACCTCAACCCGTGGGGGCTACATTCCTTGGATTCTCCTTCCTAACTCTCCGGGAGTTGGGAGACTTGGTTTAAACCACGACACGTGGTCTCCTGCATCTTGTTGTGGCTCGGCGGGTGACTTCCAGGGAATACTCTCAGCCGTCGTGGCGTTCAGAATGGCGGTGGGACTCGGTTCCTCCACTGCCTTGCTGGGAAGTGCTGCGTGGTCTCCTGCATCCTTCTGGGGCTCGGCAGGTGACTTCCGGGGGATACTCTCGGCCGTCGCGGGGTTGGGAACGGCTGAGGGACTCACCTCCCCCGCTGCCTGGTCCTGCTGCTCAGCTACCGCTACTCTCCATTCTTTCGCTGCCTCCCCCTGTTGGTCTGCTACTGCCGCTTGTTTCCCCATGCCGCTCTCCCTGGCAGCTTCAGCTGCCAGCAGCTCCTGGGGCCGCTCCTTCCTGGCTTCACACAGCCTCACGCAGACAGAGGCGAGGAGAAGAGCAGGGACGGCGAGGAGCAGCAGGACGGCCTGGTACAAGGTCCAAGTCCACGGCCATGTCCATCCCCCCCCTGCTGCCGGAGCCCCACCGTATTACAAGTCTCTGACATAAAGTACAGTGAAACAAAAACTTTAGCCTAAGCCCATAATTGATAAACATGAATGCAGCTAATCCGTACTTAAAGTACCTGGCAAAATCCTGAAACTGTGAGATCCCGAGAAAAAACTCTAAGAGTCAATAAATCAGCATTGTGACAAGAGACTATAAATCCGCTCAGATCTGTTCTTATCTCAAAACCTCGGGCCCCACTTTGGGCGCCAAAAATGTCGTGGTTTAAACTAAATCTGCACAGTTCCCCCTTTGTTTCCCCAACTCCCGGAAAGTTAGGAAGGAGAATCCAAAGAATGTAGGCCCCACAGTTTGAGATAAGAATGGTTTAATTGCTAAGGCACAACACAAAACACTACTGTCATTACTATCACAAATAATAATGATAAAGCCCAATAACAAGCAAAAAGAATACAACACCCCCACCAGCCACCGACCCATAACTCACTCCACCCTGCCCGGCCAAGCACCGCATGCTCCCTCCTCCATTTTCCTCCAGTGCTCCACCCTTCCTGCTCTTTCCCCCAGTTGCATCCTGGGCATCACATGCTATGGTATGGAATACCTCATTGGCTAGCCTGGGTCTGGTGTCCTGTCTCTCCTTCCTCCCGGCCTCCCCTCCTCCCCGGCAGAGCATGTGCTCAGAAAAGGCCTTGAACAAAATCACCCTCAAAACCTGCTCGCTATCAAGCAACTGTTCCCAGCCCAGAAGTCAAAACACAGCACTGCACCAGCTATAAGAAGGAGAAAAAATAACTACTACTGCTCAAACCATGACAGTGACGAACATATCCTCTCATACAGTGGGCCAGAGGTCTAGATTTTATCTCTTCCATATTAAAAAATGCTAAGTCAAAATGAGCTTTTATTCCCTAACAGCTGAATAACCATACTTGTGATGAAGACCAGATGTGAAGAAATGTAACATTTACACAGGTACTGTCATTCTTACCAGCTGAGCCCCAAAATAGATGCCCTGCCTTCAGGAGACCAGTAGAAGCCCCTCAACCTCTTCTCAGAGCTTGTGTCTTGAGCCACAGCACCCTGCCCAGATGTCACTGTTTGTAACCACATTCAGCCTGACAGAACAGCCCATTTCTCATCAGCCATTTCAAGCTGGAAAAATAGCTTATTTATATATTGTCCTAACCTCTGTGCAGGCTCAGAGATACCACATTTCTGTGACAAAGGAAGAACTTTTGTTTACCAAATTCCAAAGTTCTGAATGTCTGAGATGAACTGATGAGAGTTATCCCTGAGTGGTAATGGTACAATTAAAAATGGTAATAAAGCAGAACAAATATGTTCTGCTCCAATGAGTTGTGTGTATTTGCATGTAACTGGGTAAAGGAAAATTACATTTATGAAAGAAGATGCAAAGATGGGGGAAATAAAAAGAAATACCACTACATAGTACAATGTTTTGAACATCTTTTTATCAATAAATAAATATTTGGGGTTTAGAGATGTAGATTTCATGCTTGGGTTTATTCCTGATGTCCTGATGATTTCTTCTGTCTGAGAAAATCTATGTGGGCTTCTGGATAAAGACAGGAATATAGGACATATAGATGATAAAAAAACTATAGTCCTGTCTTGGATCTAATACCTTAAGGATTTACACATCCCTGGAAAGGTCAGTTTTCTAATTGGTAGAATATTTTTTTTTGCAGATGAAAGACAGAATTCAAATGTTAGCTATTACCATTGCAGAAGGCAATCTTTACTATCATAGGATAGGGAAGTGCTGTAATTAGTGCCAGACAGCGTTGTTGCAGTTATTAATTTGCTGCAGTTATTCATTTATATTAATGACAGTTTTGAAATTATCTTGAGGGGAAAAGCAGAAATTATTTGAAGACCTATTCCTGATTCTGATTCCTAATTAATTGCATCTATAATCCCTTAGAGACATATATTATCTAACTTGAAATATTACAGTAGTTACTATTAGCATGAATGCCAGTATATTGCTCTTTATGTGCCATGGGACACTGAATATGACACTACTTACCTTTGAACTTCCAGGTTCAAGTGGCTACTACCCAGTCAATGACACCAAGTTCTGTGGTGTGATTGGCACACTGGAAGGAAGGGGTAGGATGCAGAGGAATCTTGAGAAGTTTGAGAGGCGGGCAAATGCTAACGTCATGTCATTCAACCAAGTCAAGTGCAAGATCCTGCACCGGGGTAGGGGCAACCACAGGTACAGCTACAGGCTGGGAGGAGAAGAGATTCAGAGCAGCCCTGCAGAGAAGGACTTGGGGGTGCTGGTCGACAAGAAACTGACAGGAGCCGGCTTCAGTGTGCGCTTGCAGCCCAGAAAGCCAGCCATATCCTGGGCTGCATCAAAAGGAGTGTGACCAGCAGGTTGAAGGAGATAATCCTGCCCCTCTACTCTGCTCTCATGAAAACCTATTTGCAGCACTCAGTTCAGTTCTGGTGTCGTCAAGGTAAGGACATGGAGCTGTCAGAGCAAGTCCAGAAGAGGCCACGAGGATGATCAGGGGACTGGAGCACCTCCCATATGAAGACAAGATAAGAAAGTTGGGGCTGTTCAGCCTGGAGAAGGCTGCATGGAGACCTCATAGCAGCCTTTCAGTATCTGAAGGGAGCCTACAAGGATGGTGGAGAGTGACTCTTCATCAGGGACTGTCAAGATAGGACAAGGGATGATGGGTTTAAACTGAAACAGGGGAAGTTCATATTAGATACAAGGAAGAAGTTCTTTACTGTGAGGGTGGTGAGGCACCAGCGCAGGTTGTCCAGGGTTGTGGCTGCCCTATCCCTGGCAGTGTTCAAAGCCAGGTTGGACGGGGCTTGGAGCAACCTGGTCTAGAGGAAGCTATCCCTGCCCATGCAGGTAATTGGAAATGGATGAGCTTTAAAGTCCCTTCCAATTCTAAACTGTTTATGTTTCCTGAGGGTTTCCTCACTGACATTTCTGTGTACATATGAATCAATTTGCTGCATATTTCGTATGAAATATGTGATTGTTTCCTGTTGAACTGACAAATTATTTTAACTGCTTTGATACTTGGCATTTATTGTCATTATCATTTCAAATTCATGAAAACTGAAAGCAGAAATCTATGCATGGTTTGTTACATTGGAGTTTAAAAAAGCATACTTTATCATCGATATGCTTAACACACCAGAATTTGATACTTGGTATTGATGATATAAATATAGATAATACTTATAGAAGCTGGTGAAGTTGTTTAAGTCCATCTTGATGTACTGAGCTACCTTTACAATTTAAAGAACTGTTGCTTTCAAAGTATTTACCATTTTGTCAAGTTTGGTTGTTACTCTGACAGATGATATGACTCCCCTGTGTTCTCAGGAGAGACAGTTTTCCATGTAAAGAAATTTCTCTAGTCAAGGACTTATACCCATACTGACCACCCAAATTAACCATCACATTTAACTTCTGTGACTGAAACAGAGACTTGCCCTTCATTATTTAAAAGTACTATGGAAATTTACCTGCAATGTGCAGACTTCTGTTGCAACTAAGACTTTCCTGGCTCTGTGAACTTCTGAGTTGCTTGCTTGGTCTTGTGCTTCTGCAGAGTCCCTGGAACAATTAACTTGTGACTGTATTCAGGTTATGACTTAATATCCAATCATAATATCCTTTTTTTTCCAAATTATTTACTTCAACATGACTCTGATGGTATACTCCTATTGAAGGTAGGACCCTTATGGAACCATGGACTTATAGACAGAAACATTCATGCCACATTATAGGCTACACATGTATGTGTAGCCCAAAACATATCAGAAATCTGTCTGTATTGCACTGAAAATAATTTTCCACAGGATCTTCTATCACACTCTATAGTTTAAGGCTCCTACTGCTGAGGCTTTTCTCTCCAGTTGAAGCCATATTTTTGTAATGTCTTTACTATACATATTTGTATTTAAATAAGTTTCAGGAATTTCTAAAATTCAGTTAATTATGCGATGAAGACAACAAAACTGGAGCGCATGCATTTTTTTCAGTCTGATTCTAAATTACATTTCTTTTACATTGTCTTTTTACATAGTCTATTCAGGTGCCTGTAATATCCTTTGACAGCATTCGCAACTTCACTGAGTCAGCAGCAGCAGCATATTCCATTAATAACAATGTTACCCCTTTGGTTCAGATTATTAATGAGGATATTTAAATAAGAACGGGCACGAGATCCTGTACTCCCCTGTTAACAACACCAATATATTTGTTTCACACATGGAAACTACTCCACTTCTTTTACGACACACTCTATCTTCTCTAATAGACTGCTGGTTTCCTACTGTACCACAAGCTATCCAATTTGGGACTGCATATTTTGATGTGTGCTAAGACACCTGCACACTCATATTACTAATACCCATTATATTTATGTCATAAACCAAACCATTCTGCTTTCTTGTGTTCTTACTTTTCTGCAATATATATTCATGTTGCTCTGTTTCTGTATTGTGAGTGGAAGTTAATCTTGGGATGATTTTATTGCTGGCTTGGCAAGTTTATATTTTTTTGCAATGTACTGCAAATATTTATTTTTCATGACATACCCATTATGACAAATGTTAAAAACACTTTGCTATGAAGTGTATCTCTTCTTTTTTTCAACTAAACTTTATTTAATTTTTATTTCATACAGCATGCTCTATAATACTGTCATGGGTTCAGCAGTAGCAGTCATTTTTTCTCCTTCTTGGTGGCTGGTGCAGTGCTGTGTTTTGACTTTCGGGTTGGGAGCAGTTACTGGCAATGCATACGTTTTTGAGTTACTGCTTAAATGTTTGGTTTTTGTCCAAGGCCTTTTCTAAGCTCATGCTCTGCCAGGGAGGAGGAGAGGCCGGGAAAAGAGAGAGATAAGGGGCCTGGCCTGGGCTAGTCGGGAAGGTATTCCATACCACAGCACGTCATGCTCGGGAAGGGGACTGGAAGTTGGCCGGAAGAGGGGGGGTTAGCTCTCTTCCAGGTTGGGCTCGTTTTGGTGGGTGGTCTCGTATTCTCTATCCTTGTTTATTTCCTCTATCATTGATTTATTAGTGGTAGCAGCAGTGATTTGTGGTATACCTTAATTGCTGGATTGTTTTTTTATCTCAATCCGTGGGAGTTGTATTCTTCCGGTTCTCCTCCCCATCCCTCCAGGAGTGGGGAGATGGGGGGGGGGGGGGGGGAGACGGGTGTGTGGTACTGCGGGAGACTGAGGTGGGGTTTTAAACCACAGCAGTTCTTTTTTGGCACCCAACATGGGGTACGAGAAGTTGAGATAACAACAAATCTGAAAGGATTTATAGTCATTTGTCACAATGCTGTTTTATTGGCTCTCACAGTTTCTCTTGATCTCACGGTTTCAGGATTTTACAAAATACTTTCAATATATATTAGCTGTGATCATGTTTATCAATCATGGGATTTGGGCTAAGTTTCTTATCTCATTGTTCTTTATGTTAATGACTTGTAATACAATAGAAGCATTCATCATGAAACTGATCTGGTTTATGTTCCCGGTATGGTCAACAACTTTATACTTTGGGAGGTATTTAATAAAGTGCTTAGCAATTTCACATCTTTTTTCTCCTTCTCGGGGGGTCAACCTGTGAAGGAGACATTCCTCTATCCTCCCAGTGCTCTCTCCAGATGGTCTACAGCATCATTTGAGAGTTTTGAAGTTTTTGAATGACCTTTTAATACTGTTCAGACTTGTAAGCTCATGATCACACGATGAAGAAGAAGAGGTGACTTCTCGATCTTGGACCTCAACTGAGCTGCGGAATATGCGGAAAGATTTCACCTGTCAATCAGGGGAGCACTTCATCACCTGGTTGCTCCGATGTTGGGATAATGGGGCTGATGGTCATGAACAAGCAAGTACAGAAGCCAAGCAGCTGGGATCACTTGCTAGAGAAGGAGGAATTGACAAAGCAATTGCAAGAGAGAAAAAGTCCCTCAGTCTTTGGAGGCGGCTTTTGGCAGCTGTGAAAGAGAGGTTCCCATACAAGGATGATGTTATGAATCGTTCGGCCAAGTGGACTACTATAGACAAAGACATCCAGTCCCTGAGGGAATCAGCTATCGTAGAGATGATCTACCACACCAAGCCGAATAATGGGAATGTACCCATAGACCCAGATGAAGTCGAATGCACACGACCCATGTGGCAAAAACTTACACGGAACGCACCGTCGTCATATGCCCATCCATTGGCAACAGTAACCTTGAATGACATAGTACCACTAACAGTGGATGAAATAGTTCATAAACTCCAAGAACTAGAAGAACATCTTATGCCTTTCATCATCTCAGCTGTGGAAAAACTGTCTCAGGATCTCAAAAAGGATCTCAAACAGTTGAGGGATGATCTGTCTGATTTATCCAGCTCCTCACGTGTGCCAACACGCGTGTCAGCTATTAACAAAAGGAGTCCTACTGTTTGAGAGAGAAAATATATAAGATACACACCACGGGCCACCCTATGGTTTTACCTGCAGGATCACAGAGAAGACATGAAGAAGTGGGATGGAAAACCTACTTCAGCCTTGGAGGACCGTGTGGGTGAATTGAAGAGAGGAGCAAGGGCCAAGACTGATTGCCCCATGAGAGCTGCAGCTTCAGCCTCTGGTGAACAGGTTCCCAGATGGAGTGGCAGAGCTGATTTTACTCCAGCTCCTGTGATAAAGAAGAATAATCCCTTTCAACACGACTTAGGTGTCCAAGATTGTGATGACGATGACTGTTAGAGGGGCCCTGCCTCCAGCCAGGTGGAGGTAGGGGACAATCGTATTTACTGGACTGTGTGGATCAAATGGCCTGGCACATCAGTCCCACAGAAGTATAAGGCTCTAGTTGATACCGGTGCACAGTGTACCCTGATGCCATCGAACTGTCAAGGGGTGGAACCCATCGATATTTCTGGAGTGATAGGAGGGTCCCAGGAGTTGACTGTACTGGAGGCTGAAATTAGCCTGACTGGGAGGAAATGGCAGAAGCACCCCATTGTGACTGGTCCAGAGGCTCCATGCATCCTCGGCATGGACTACCTCAAGAGAGGGTACTTCAAAGACCCAAAAGGGTACCGGTGGGCTTTTGGTATTGCTGCTTTGGAGACTGAGGAAATTGAGCAGCTGTCCACCTTGCCTGGTCTCTCAGAGGATCCTTCTGTTGTGGGGTTGCTGAAAGTCGAAGAACAACAAGTGCCAATTGCGACCACAACAGTGCACCGGCGGCAATATCGCACCAATCGAGACTCCCTGATTCCCATCCATAATCTGATCCGTAGACTGGAAAGGCAGGGAGTGATCAGCAGGACCCGCTCTCCTTTTAATAGCCCCATATGGCCAGTGCGAAAGTCTAACGGAGAGTGGAGACTAACAGTAGACTATCGTGGCCTGAATGAAGTCACGCCACCATTGAGTGCTGCCGTGCCGGACATGTTAGAGCTGCAGTATGAATTAGAGTCAAAGGTAGCCAAGTGGTATGCCACGATTGATATTGCCAATGCATTTTTCTCCATTCCTTTGTCAGCAGAGTGCAGGCCACAGTACGCTTTTACTTGGAGGGGTGTCCAGTTCACTTGGAACCGACTGCCCCAGGGGTGGAAACACAGCCCCACCATCTGCCACGGACTGATCCAGACTGCACTGGAACAGGGCCAAGCTCCAGAACACTTGCAATACATCGATGACATTATTGTGTGGGGTGATACAGCAGAAGAAGTTTTTGAGAAAGGGAGGGAAATAATCCAAATCCTGCTGAAAGCCGGTTTTGCCATAAAACGGAGTAAAGTCAAGGGACCTGCACGGGAATTTCAATTTTGGGGAATAAAATGGCAAGATGGACGTAGACATATCCCTACAGAAGTAATCAATAAGATAACAGCAATGTCTCCACCAACTGATAAGAAAGAAACACAAGCTTTCTTGGGTGCTGTGGGGTTCTGGAGAATGCACATTCCAAATTACAGTTCAATTGTAAGCGCTCTCTATCATGTGACCCGGAAAAAGAATGATTTCAAATGGGGTCCTGAGCAACAACAAGCCTTCGAGCAAATTAAACGCGAGATAGTTCAGGTAGTGGCCCTTGGACCAGTCCGGACCGGTCCAGATGTGAAAAATGTACTGTACACCGCAGCTGGGGAGAATGGTCCTACCTGGAGCCTCTGGCAGAAAACTCCAGGGGAGACTCGAGGTCGACCCCTTGGTTTTTGGAGTCAGGGATACAAAGGCTCGGAGGCCAGCTATACCCCAACGGAGAAAGAGATATTGTCAGCTTATGAAGGGGTTCGAGCTGCGTCGGAAGTGATTGGCACTGAAGCACAGCTCCTTTTGGCACCCTGCTTGCCAGTGCTGGGCTGGATGTTCAAAGGCAGGGTCTCCTGTACACATCATGCAACTGATGCTACTTGGAGTAAATGGGCTGCACTAATTACACAACGAGCTCGGATAGGAAATCCCAGTCATCCAGGCATTCTGGAAGTCATCATGGACTGGCCAGAGGACAAAGATTTTGGAACGTCACCAGAGGAGGAGGTGATGCGTGCCGAAGAGGCACCACCATATAATAAATTGTCAGAAAGTGAAAAGCAGTATGCCTTGTTCACGGATGGGTCCTGCCGTATTGTGGGAAAGCATCGGAGATGGAAGGCAGCTGTATGGAGTCCTCAGCGACAAGTTGCTGAAACTGCTGAAGGAGAGGGTGAATCGAGTCAGTTTGCCGAGGTGAAAGCCATACAGCTGGCCCTGGACATTGCTGAGCGAGAAAGGTGGCCAGTACTTTATCTCTATACTGACTAATGGATGGTGGCAAATGCCCTGTGGGGGTGGTTGCAGCAATGGAAGCAGAGCAACTGGCAACGCAGAGGTAAACCCATCTGGGCAGCACTGCATTATGGCAAGATATCGCTGCCCGGGTGTAGAAGCTGGTGGTGAGGGTCACCATGAAGATGCCCACATACCTAAGAGTCGGGCCACTGAGGAACACCACAATAACCAACAAGTGGATAAAGCTGCTAAGATTGAAGTGGCTCAGGTGGACTTAGATTGGCAACATAAAGGTGAATTATTTTAGGCCCGGTGGGCCCATGACACTTCAGGCCATCAGGGCAGAGACGCAACGTACAGATGGGCTCGTGATCGAGGGGTGGAGTTAACAATGGACACTATCGCCCGGGTTATTCATGAGTGTGAGACATGTGCTGCAATTAAAGAAGCTAAACGGTTAAAGTCCCTTTGGTATTCTATATATCTTAACATCTGTTATATCTGTTTTACGTAGAAGAATATACACTTGTATCAGTTCTGATCAATTCTTTATGAGAAACCACTCCACCACTTATTCAGTATATGACATGTTAGATGCAGCACATGCTGTGTGTAAGGTGGTGTAACTGTGTAACTGGGAAGAATGCAGTTACAAAACACTATCAGCTCATGTGTCTGACAAAGAATATAATCTTATATTGCCCCTCCAAGGAAGCTAAAAGTAACCAGCATTATACTGGACCAGGTACACCAATGCTTCCAGGAACATACAACGTCATAAATGGCAGCATCTTGAAGTACACAAAGTTCATATTTCCCAATTTTCATTATCCTGTTTCTTTTCCATTTTATATCAGATGTTCACTTTGTGGATATGTCCTTGGTTCAATAGTAGCAGTCATTTTTCTCCTTCTTAGTAGCTGGTTCAGTGCTCTGGTTTTAACTTTCAGCCTGGGAACAGCGTTGATAACACCTATGTTTTTAATTGCTGGTCAGAATGTTTACTCTGATGAAGGGACTTCCTGAATCTCATTCTCTGCCAGGGAGGAGGGGAAGCCAGGAGGAAGCAAAGACAGGACACCTGACCCAAACTAGTGTCGTGGTTTAAAACCAATCCGCACAGCTTGTGCACTCACTCCCCACCCTTGCTCCCCCAACTCCCGGAGAGTTAGGAAGGAGAATCCAAAGAATGTAGCCCCCACAGGTTGAGAGTAAGAACAGTTTAATAACTAAGTTATAACATAAATCACTACTGCTACTACTACTACAAATAATAATGATAAAGCGTATAACAAATGAAGAGAATACAACACCTTGTTGAAGCAGGAGTCACGGACTACGGGAAGACACAATGTGATCAAGTGATTGCCAAAAATTTATTCAGATACAGTGCTCCTTTTATACCCTTACACCCTTAGGTTTCTTATGTAACAGCCTTGGATACTGAGCTCTAACTGGTTAGTCTATAGGTTACTACCATTTACTAAGCTAATGTTTATAACTTGTTATAATTGCGATTAAATAACTTACTCTAAAAATACAGTGGGAAACTACAACCTTGGCAGAGATCATTCTCTGCACGTGTTCAGTGGAAAATTACAGAGCCCTAACAAGACAATTGACCTTGCTTATGCCTGCCAAGAATCTTCTGACTTTACAGTAATAAGGCTCAGGGTATCGGGATTGCTCACTACGTGGCCTTGTCTCTTTAAGAATTCCCACAACACCTCACCAGCCACCGACCCATAAACTCACCCCACCCTGTCCGACCGAGCAGCGACCAATACCTTCTCCATCCCCCAGAGTCCCCGTCCTTCCAGGTAACTCCCGGTTACATCCTGGGTATGATGTGCTGTGGTATGGAATACCTCTTTGGCTAGCTTAGTCAGGTGTCCTGTCTCTTCTTCCTTCTAGCTTCCCCCCCTCCCTGGCAGAGCATGAGGCTCAGAAAAGGCCTTGGACAAACCAAACATTTGAGCAGTAACTCAAAACATATGTGCTATCAGCAACTGTTCCCAGCCCCAAAGTCAAAACACAGCACTGAACCAGCTACCAAGGAGAAAAAATGATTGCTACTGGTGAACCCAGGACAAACTAGCCAAAGAGGTATTCCATACCACATCATGTCATGCCCAAGGATTTAGAACTAGGGGCAGTTACCCAGAATGGCTTGATCACTCCCCAGTTCGGCTTGGTTATCTGTCAGTGGGTGGTGAGCGGTTGTATTGTTTTCCCTTGTTATTTCCCTTATCATTAAACCATCGTGAGACAGGTCAGTTTTACCCTACTGATGATGTGTTGTTGCAATAGTAATCCTGCTCAGTACAAGAGGAACCTCAGGTTCAGACCTCTGGTGTGTGCGCTTGGCTGAGGAGCCACTGACGTGATGCTACCATCTGTGGGCTTATGACTGAAATGCCTCTAAGTCAGAATCACAACTTGATGCTTGATGTTGTCCTGCTGCATCATCGGTCACTTGAGATTAACCCAGGAAATGACAGTCTTGTTCAGAATGTGTGGGTTAAAGTCCTCCCTGAATCTTCGTTAATGAAGACAGCCCTTCCTCACAGGAGAAGGAAAACTCCTATCTTTAAACTGAGGCAGATGAAGCTCCTCTAAGCCTTGTATGGTCTTCCATCTAAAAGAAGGACACTCTTACGAAACTTATGCCCTGCACACTTTGCTGTCACCGTCCTAGATCTTTAGGCAGTGGCAGTTAAACCTCAGGGTGTAAAAGGTGGGGCCAGTTCTGCACACCACTGTGCCTCACCTAAAAATCAACTGTACAGTCTGGAAGGGCTCACTCTCACTTGTCTGTAGGGACAGGTGAGGGTCTAAATGCTAGGTTGACAAGGTGCATGGGAAGCTGCAGATCCAATATTGCATGCAGGCGGACCAGGGCACGGCTTGCTCGAGGTTGCCCCAGGAGATGACAGCCCTGGTCGGACACTTCCTAATTGCCTAAGCACCCTTTTACAACCAGATTTGCATACCCCACATTGCCCTTGGTCATCGTGCTTGTAGTAAGCGTGGGTAAAGCCCTTCCCAAATCTTCACTCATGAAACCAAGCCATCAATCAATTACTATTGGTGGTAGCAGTAGTGGTTTGTGTTACACCTTAGTTACTGGATTGTTCTTATCTCAGCCCATGGGAGTTACATTCTTTCAATTCTCCTTCCCATCCTTCCTGGAGTAGGTGGGTGGGAGAAGGGGGAAAGTAAGACAGAGACTGCATGGTCTGATTTACGGCTGGGCGTTAAACCACAACAGGATAAATGCTTTGGAATCTATATCTTTATTTAAATCTCTGATTTTTAATATTACTTTAGTTAGGAAACATTTATTGCAGAAAAGGAGAAAAAGGAGATGAGAACAACTTTAGAATAAATACCAATGATATACAAATAAATCATACTGAAGTCAAACTGACATAGTTCTCTATGAATCTAATAAGCAATTTGAGGTTATTACCTATTAGAAAAGGAAAGTATGAAGAGTCCGTCCCCAACATCCCTTCAGATACTGGAAGACTGCTATGAGGTCATGCAGCCTTCTCTTCTCCAGGTTGAACAGCTCCAACTTTCTCAGCCTGTCTTCATACAGGAGGTGCTCCAGACCCCTGATCATCCTCGTGGCCCTCCTCTGGACTTGTTCCAACAGTTCCATGTCCTTTTTCTGTTGAGGACACCAGAACTGCACACAGTACTCCAAGTGAGGTCTCACGATGAGCAGAGAGAGGGGCAGGATCACCCTCCTTCAACTTGCTGGTCAAGCTTCTTTGGATGCAGCCCAGGATGCAGTGGGCTTTCTGGGTTGTGAGCACACACTGCAGCTGGCTCACGTTAAGTTTCTCATGAACCAACACCCCCAAGTCCTTCTCCGCAGGGCTGCTCTGAATCTCTTCTCTGCCCAACCTGTATCTGTGCCTGGGATTGCTCCCACCCAGGTGTAGGACCTTGCACTTGGCATGGTTAAACTTCATGAGGTTGGCATCAGCCCAACTCACAATCGTGTCAAGGTCCCTCTGGATGGCATTCCTTCCCTCCAGTGTATCAACCCAACCACACAGCTTGGTGTCATCAGCAAAGTTGCTGAGGGCACACTCAGCACTGTCTATGTCACCGACAAAGATGTTGAACAAGACCGATCCCAACACTGATCCCTGAGGGGCACTACTTGTTACAGGTCTTCAGATGGACATTGAGCCATTGACCACAACTCTTTGCATGCAGCCATCCAGCCAGTTCTTTATCCACTCAGTGGTCCACCTATCAAATTGCTGTCTCTCCAACTCAGGGACAAGGATGTTATGTGGGGAAAGTGTCAACTGCTTTGCAAAAGTACAGGTAGATGACATCAGCCGCTCTATTCCTGTCCATCAGAGGTGAGACTGACTGGTCTGTAATTCCCCGGATCATCCTTTTCCCCTTCTTGAAAATGGGGGTTTTATTTCCCTTTTTCAGTCATCAGGAATTTCAGCTGACTGCCATGATTTTTCAAATATGATGGCCAGTGGCCTTGCAACTTCATTTGCCAGCTCCTTCAGGACCCACAGATGGATTCCATCAAGTCCCATGGACTTGTGTATGTTCAGCTTCTTAAGATGGTCTCGAACTAGATCCTCTCCTACAGTGGGCCCAAGGTTTTAATTCTCAGAGTCCCTGTGTCTGCCTTCCAAGACTTGGGTGGTGAGGTCAGAGCCTTTGCCAGTGAAGGCCGAGGCAAAGAAGCCATTCAGAACCTCAGCCGTCTCCAAAACCTGTGTAGCCAGTTCTCCCGATAGCTTACGGAGGGGGCCTACATTGTCCTTAGTCTTTTATTTGCTACGTACCTATAGAATCTTCTCCTGTTATCTTTCACATCCCTAGCCAAGTTTAGCTCCAACTGGGCTTTAGCTTTTTTTTTTTTCAGTGCATCCAAGACTTCCCTGGAGAGTCACATTTCCCACGAGCCCTTCCCTGTTGGTGAGCATGAGGTCAAGCAGGGCACCTCTCCTCATCGGCTTCCTCTATTGCTTGCAGAAGGAATTTGTCTTCCAAACAATCAAGAAACTTCCTCGATTGCTTGTGCCATGCTGTACCGTCGCCCCAACAGATGTCAGGGTGGTTGAAGTCCCCAAAAGAACAAGGGCCTGTGAGTGTGAGAATTTTCCTATTTGTCTGTAGAGTTCTTCATCCACAGGTTCCTCTTGATCAGGCGGTCCTGTAACCGATCCCCACAGTAATGTGTCCCATCACCGATTTCCCCTCAACCCTGACCCACAAACTTTCTGTTAACTGATCACCTGTCCCCAGACAGAGTTCCATTCTCTCTAGCCTATCCCTAACATAAAGGGAAACTCCCCCTCCCTCCTACTGGGCCTGTCTTTTCTAAAAAGCCTGTAACCTTCCATTCCAACACTGCAGGCAAAGGAGCCATCCCACCATGTTTCGGTGATGCTATTATATCATAGCACCGTAGATGTGTCCACATCTCCAATTCCTCTTGTTTATTCCCCATGCTACAGGCATTCGTATAGAGGCATCTGATCCGAGCTCCAAATGAAGCCGGCTCAGTGGCTGGAGTGGCTAGAATATTACTACATTGCTCAGAGTATTTATTCTAGGTGCTGGCAATGACTGGGTGTGTTGGGATAGAATGATGCTCCCGTCCCCCAGCACAACTAGTTTAAAGTATCCTTGACAAGTCTGGCAGGCCTCCCAGCAAAACCACTCTTCCCTTTCTTTATCAGAGCAAGTTCCACCAGACGCCAGTAGGCCTGGCCTACAAATTGTTCCCCATACCTGGCGTTTGTATAGAGGCATTTGAGTCGAGCTCCAAATGAAGCCAGCTCATTGAGTAGAGAGGCTGGAATACCTCTACATTGCTCCAAGCACTTATTATAGGTGCTGGAAACTGACTGGGAGTGTCAGAATGGAATGATGCCCTCCTCCCCCAACACATCTATTTTAAATCTTTCTTGACCAGCCTGGCGAGCCTCCTACCAGAACTGCTTTTCCACTTCTTTGTCAGAGCAGTTCCACCAGCCTCCAGTAGACCTGACCCCCTAAATTGGGTCCTGTGTTCTAAGACCCAAATCCCTGACTATGGCACCACTGTTCTAACCATTTATTAACATGCCAAATCCACCTAGTCTTTTTGAGGTACTCCCCTTTATCCTGGATAACTGATGAAAAGACAACCTGAGCTCCAGGGCCCCTAACTACCTCTTCTTGTAGCCCTTCTTTATGTTCTTTGTGCTACTGCTGTCTGTATCACTAGCACCCACATGGACAACTGGAAATGTATAATAGTCAGTAGGACTTACTAGAGCAGGTAGCCTCTCTGTGACATCCCTGATCCGAGCCCCTGGTAGGCAATACACACCCCTTGAGACTGGGTCAGGCTGACAGATGGGTGCCTCTGTGACAGATGGGTGCCTATATAATTTATATAATACATAATAGCTTAATATAGAATATATAAATTATATTTCATATTCTATTCTAGATATGATAATAAAATTATATTACATTTTAATTATAATATAATAAAATTGTAGACCAGTTTATTATAAAAATTCTATTATAAAAATTATAAAAATATAAAATATAGCTATAAAATATATTTTATTATAATATAATTATATGATTATAAAAATATAAATTATATAATTTATAATTATAAAAACTATATTAAAATACATGCATAAGCACAAAATGAAATATATGTAAACTTTTTCTTAGTTAACTCTTAAGATGAATCTTTAAAATAATAGTATGAATAACTCTGGAATCAAAGTTATTGACAAATCATCTTTATTTCTGCTGCTACTCAGAACATGTAGGGGCCTTAGTGTGCAAATCCTTCAGTATCTGTCAAAAAGTAGTTAATGTTGAAGTAGAATGTCATACTTTGTTATCATAAGGCTAAAAACCACAACAATTTACCTGAAGATCTTCCACTCTCTGATACTAGTGGAACATACTGACAGATGTTTTGTTTTCCTGCACAAACCCCATGAGTATCATTATTCAGCATTATCATGATGCTATACATTTGCTAAAGGAAAGGATGAATATTCTTGGGAAGAAATGATGGACCAACATTTGCTGAAACAACCCAGTTTTGTTTTGCACAGTCAGGCAAAGGCCCTTGGTGAATATTGCCTATAGACAAACAGGAATAGAACAATCTCTTGAAAAAGGAATCTGTTATTATTTCCCAAGATTTGTAAATTATACCTTATTATAGCAAGCAAAACAAGTGAGTGCTTGGATGGAATTTCCCTGAGGGTGATGAAATAAAAGGTTGCATGGTGAATGTAAAAGCTTTTCCTTTCTATCAAGTGGGAAAATCACTTCATCCATCCATAAATTGCAACACATCTGTGGCGTAGCTGTTTAGTGCGTCACAATATATGTTGAAATTCAGTGTAAAATATAATGACAGGAGTAAGGTAAAGTGAAAATTCTCACTGAGAAAGGATCACTATACTTATCAGAATAACCTTCTCCAATTTTTCTATCAGCCCTTAACTGCACTCTGTTCTTCAGGTCTATAACCACTTTTTCTGCACTGAACTCAGTCAAATAGTTCCGTGTGAAATGCTAAACAGACTGTTTTGAACATCAATTGAATATTTTATTCTTGGAAAATAGTCTTACTCCTAATTAAGCAGCCTGTGCAACTTAAAATGCACGTATTTCCAAATCATGCAATCACAGAATCAACCAGGCTGGAAAAGACCTTGAAGATCATCAAGTCGAACCATTCCCCCAGCACTGCTAAGGCCACCACTTTGTATAGGTAATAGAAAAGTATCAAGATCTCTACTGTGCTGTCCAATTGCTCTTTTCATCGTCTTTGCTGAATTTCTACAATAATACTAATACAGTCCTGCAATGTTAATTTTTAGGTATAATTAACCCCCCTGTTCAAAGATCTGTTAAACAGATGTGAACAGATCTGTTTAGAATTAAACAATATTAGAGAATAAGAAAGGTTAGAGGTGTACTATTCATAATTCTACAGTGGTTTTACCAAACTCAGCACGTTTCAATAGGTGAAACTTTCTTTTTTGTTGTGTTTGAACACACAATGTGATCAATACGATCACTGACTGCCTGACCTGACATCTGTGTCACTAGCATTTGCCCCTAGAGTGGTAGCAATAGAAAGGAGTTTCCATTTACATTTCTCTTTGTAACAGGCATAGAGCTGACATTGTTTCTTCTTCCCATTTGTTGGAGGGCTATCACTGCAAACAAGAAACATTAGACATTTCTTAAAGGTACTAATTACTAAGAAGTCAGAAGGCTTTTCTTATTTAGCTTTTCAAAATATTTTGTAAATATGTCAAACCTAAGAAAAAAAACTAATACAGATATTTACACTAGGTAGGCCACAATCTGGCTATCAAAGCTAATGCATTGCAGTATTTCATTCTGGTGGGTGAACACTGATGAATGGCACTCTTAGGAGAGGATATGATTCATATCACAGCATTAAGAACTAGCTAACATCATTCTACAATTAGGTCTTCCTTTGCAAAGATTTATCCACCAAACCTGCCCCAAATTCTCCCAACTGAACTGTTTGAACTCTGTCTCTATTTTCCCAGCACTATCTGCAGGACTGTACAGTTTTTACCAAGCAAAATGTGGGGGGACTGCACAAGAATTGGGGAAAGAGAGAGGCATTGCTTCTGTTAATGTCTGATAATAAAAACTGAAAGCAGAAAACAGTCTTCACAGGTGCTTTATAATTCATTCACTGCTGGAATAATCAGTGTGCTTATACCTTTCTTCTTAAGGGCTTTTGTAACCTGTTCGTGATAGCACCTGATGAAGACTCCAGGAGCATTCCAGACCATTTATTGCACTTATTGTTTTCCTTGGAGTTTGAAAAAAATATCATCTACCTTGAAATACTTGCTAGAGTTTGAAGCTCATTACTTGTCACAGATTATTTTTTTCCTCTGCAGGAATGCCTGACAGTAATGTCTTCATTATTTATTTTTTCTTCTTGCCTATCTCAGGACATGCACTTTACATGAGATCTATTTTTCTACTTCTTTGATCATTCTTCTTGGTGTTTCCTTGACAAGAATACAGGTGTACCTGTCTATATTCATTAACTTTCTCACAGCACCTAAATTATTCAAATCATTCACACTCTTCTCCCTTTCCCAATTTATCTGCAGTTCTTCCCAGGATCTGGTGTCACTTCAAAGTTCATTAAGCAACCCATGATGGCATCATTTATGAAATCATTACAGATTAGCAAATACAGGAAAACTCTCCAAAGGATTCCATTTAAAGCATCCTTCTATTTTAAAAGTAACAACTGACAACTGTAGTCTTACTACAGCATATAAGAAATTAAACTATGCTTCTTTCAGAGAAAGTCAACATTTAGAGGCTCTAATTACACCACAAATACTACTAAAAGATAATTGAGTAGGAAAATGAGATAAGGTGAACAAGATAGTGAAAAAATATGGGCTAACATAGAATGTACACAAGAAAAATAGAACTGTGTGATAATAAATTGGGAACTAGATCCTCAGCAGTGTTTAGCAAGTACCCTCACCTTCCTTTAAATCTGTTCTAAAAAGTCAACTTCAGCAACCCTCCACATTTGCTAAATCAATGTTACCTAATTACAACTGCACAATGAGTCTTTCACATTTTGCTTTGTTTTGATGTTAAACTTTGCTTGGAAAAAAGTTAGTAGACATGGCACAGATATAAATCATTCTAGATAGAATAATTTCCTATCTTTCCTAAGAAACAGCTTCTGATTTCAAATAACACTCTGCATAATTCTACATTTTTTTCATACAAATATATATATACACACACACTAACTTCTTAAAATAGCTGGGTTCTCCTGCTGTCTGTAAAGCATCTGGCATACCTGTGGTACTATATACGATGAGGAGGGAATGAAGACATTCACATATGACAGCACAAGCTTGCATTGCTAAATAATATCAATGATAGAAAATAACACGCCTTTTATCTAAGCCACTTCAGTTCTGATTTAGGCCCAGTATCTCCTAATATCAGAGTAGCACTTATTTTGTATAGAACTTTTTCACAAATGAATTTACAGCTATGAACTTCAAGAACCTTCAGTGGACAGAAAACGCAAATACCACAGACTATTTGTATAAAGGGATTATTTTTAATTGTTGTGGTCTAAATTAACTTGTAGAATTCTTAGAATTAGCGTATGTTAGTACCTTATCAAAATAAGACACAATCTGATTGTCATGGCATGAAGCAGATACTAGATAGATAATTATGTCTATTACGATTAGAGATACTGTGGACATTTCTCTTAGAAATGAAAGAAAAGTCAAAAGTTACCTTTCCCACATTATCTAAATGGAAGAGAAATTCCTGTCAATGTATTTGTAACTCATGCTCTGCCAATTTGTGAAACCAGAATCTCTTATTTCTTTAATATAGCTCATACTTACAATTGGTTGGTGCAACATGCAGCTGTATGACTGGAGTATTTGGACAAAAGTTGCTCCAAATAGTGTAGACAGAAAGAAGATTCTGTGTCTTGCTTCTATAAACGGTGACTGTTTACAACAAGTAATTGCTTTATTTCATCTACATCATCACTTAACTGTGAGATGTGCAGCACACACTGCAATTCTGCAAGAAATTATATAAAATTGTGGCCTTTGGAAGTTATCTTCTACTTTGGAAGTAAACAGTGGGTAATGTAAGCATGTGCTAATGCAATTCCTGTGGTTTTAAGAGATTCTCCAAAATTAGACTGGTCTTTTAATGGGATTGTACCATTTAGGATTCTGATTATCCATTAGGTAATGAAGGGTCCTAAAATTTGCTGAGACTGGTAAATTCAGGAATTACTTCTTTTAGAATAGACACATATTTCTGCCTATGACCTTATGCAAACATACTCAAGAATATGAAAACTTAGATAGAAGGACTTGGCTTGAACACTGTGTAAAAGCTGAGTGTACTTGAAATGCTATTTTTGAATGACAAGGGGAAAGAAGACATAAAAACATGTACATGTCCTTGGATGGAAGTTAAGAAACAAACTCACTTCACAAAAAACAAACAAACAAACAAAAAAAACTCACCTGAACAATAAACCAGAAACTGGAAATGGATTTTAGGTCATGATGCTGACTGACACTTTGTGCTGAAAAGCCACAGGAAATACTCATGACTTTTTGATTTGTCTTCCACTAAATGGGATTTGAATTCAAGTTCTGTACTATTCTCTAACATGGAAAGATCAAGAGCTTCCCATGATATCTACGCCTGCCTAAGGCTTATTAAAGACTACTTCGTAACTGACATTTACTGTAATTCACTATGATCATCCACTAAAGAACGCACAGTACTTTTGTTATGCAAAGTAGAAGCAGAATAAAATAAGAAAAAACTTTGGGGAAGCATCAGTGTTAAGGATGACAAGTATTTGAGGAATGGAAGTGGAGGAAAGGCTCAATATTAGGAATACTTTGACAGTCAGAGAGCAGGCAATCTGCTGAGATCAGACAAATATGTCAGCCTCAACTGACAATAGAGACAAGGGTGGCCATAGCTTGGACTGACAGATGAAGATGAGCTAAAGCAGCATAAGAAAAAACTTACCTGTCCAAGCTTGAGTCTTCTGTTACTTCATGTCTTCATTTACTAAAGTGAGCCACCAGTGACAGGGGAATTACTGGATGCAATTTAACACAGCTGTACAGCTCATCTTTGATCTGAACAAATCACAGGATGGTTTGGGTTGGAAGGGACCTTAAATCATATAGTTCCAACCCCCAAATGACAAGAAACTTCAAGCTATAGGATCTTTTTATATCAAAGGTAAGATACTAATCAGGAACTTTTTTCTGTCAGCTAAGTGGTTACATTTCAGTACAGATATAGAGCTGCCCTGCAAAATCATCTCAGAAACTGTTCAACTTACTTGCTACAACACATGTCAGATACTGAATGCTCATGAGCAATGACCGTAACTAAACAGCTGGCAAAATCTTTCAAGTAGTTCAATGGCTGAAATTAATTGAAAATTAGTTTCTACTGAAAATACAAAAAGATTATTTTTGAAAGAAAAGCTTGGTATTTTACTTTATTCTGCTGAAAAATGGGTATTTAAAATGGACATGAAGTCAGCTGAGTCATATCTGTCAGACCACACTGATTCTACAAAGCAACAGAATATGAAGTGAGTTGAAGGATTGCAGTGTACTTGGCAGCAGTGGTGGCATTCAAAACCCAACCCTCCTGTCTCTGTTGAATGACCTTTCAATATATTTCTTCAGACAGTGAAAGTAAGCAACAATCCAAGGATTAATAGGAAAATTTACAACTCACATTCTCAGAGCTCACAAGTATTGTGATGCTGATAGCTGTTTTCTCTTCTGCTCTTCTCCAGCACAAACTGGTATATTACAAATGTTTGAAATTAGATGAAGGGATCACAAAATACAGAAGAGAAAATCAGAACAATACAATTCAATTATATGAGTTAACAGGTGAGCTCCTAGGTGGCAGGAGAAATTGTTACCCAAAACCTCACTGTAGAATAAATCAAAATCTCAGCACACTTCCTACAATTATATTACTAATGTCCATGGCATATGTGAAGTAAAAGTAATGCCACTGATGCCGTTTTTATACTTTGCTTTGTTTTGTCACAAGCACTTTAAGAATGACCATTTTCAACTGCAATATTATGAAAAGCAAAGGTTTTTATTGGGTATTAAACCATAGAGAAACAGCTAACAAAAAGCTAAGAAACAGCAGAAGATGAATTGAAGCAGGACACATGTGTAACCTACTGAAAATAAATCATCATGTCTTAAAAACATATTTTAAATGGAATATAAACCACTGGAGTAGATGTCTTATAGAAACTTATGCTATACAACGGATCTTGGAGAATGGAAAATATCAATTTGTGTACTGACTTCTTTCACCTTATAAAATCATCCCAGTTAATTGTTATGGAATGTTATATTTTAGTAGAAGTTGAATCTGCACTGCAATGTTTAAGAGCTGTTGAGGGATCCATCCTCAGTAAATTGCTCCAATCCCATTTTTAGCTCACATATGTTCCTGTGAACCTAGGGCCTTGAGTTCCACAGATAAATATGTAACACACGTGAAAGTAGAATCATAGAATAGTTAGGGTTGGAAAGGACCTCAAGATCAATCTAGTTCCACCCCCACATGCTATGGGCAGGGACACCTCACACTGAACATATCACCCAAGGCTTCACCCAACCTGGCCTTGAACACTGCAAGGGATGGAGAATTCACAAACCTACATGGCCAACCCATTCCAGTACCTCACCACCCTAACAGTAAAGAATTTCTTCCCTATATCCAACCTAAACTTCCCTTTTTTAAGTTTTAACCTGTTACCCCTTGTCCTGTCACCACAGTCCCCTAATGAAGAGTCCATCCCCAGCATCCCTATAGCCCCCCCTTCAAATACTGGAAAGCTGCTATGAGGGTCTCCATGCAGCCTTCTCTTCTCCAGGCTGAATAGACACAACTTTCTCAGCCTGTCTTCATCTGGGAGGTGCTCCAGTCCCCTGATCATCCTCGTGGCCCTCCTCTGGACATGTTCTAAACAGTTCCATGGTCCTTTTTTTATTTTGAGGACACCAGAACTGCCACACAATACTCCAAGTGAGGTCTCACGAGAGCAGAGAGAGGGGCAGGATCACCTCCTTCAACCTGCTGGTCACACTCCTTTGATGCAGCCCAGGATGCAGTTGGCTTTCTGGGTTGTGAGCATACACTGCAGCTGGCTCACGTTAAGTTTCTCGTGAACCAACACCCCCACAAGTCCTTCTCCGCAGGGCTGCTCTGAACTCTCTTCTCTGCCCAACCTGTATCTGTGCCTGGGATTGCTCCCACCCAGGTGTAGGACCTTGCACTTGGCATGATTAAACTTCATGAGGTTGGCATCAGCCCAACTCACAATCATGTCAAGGTCCCTCTGGATGGCATTCCTTCCCTCCAGCGTATCAACAGAACCGCACAGCTTGGTGTCTTCGGCAAAGTTGCTGAGAGCACACTCAATCCCACTGTCCATGTCAGCGACAAAGATGTTGAACAAGACCGATCCCAACACTGATCCCTGAGGGGCACCACTTGTTACAGGTCTTCAGATGGACATTGAGCATTGACCACAAACTCTTTGAGTGTGGCCAAAGTACTTTTTCCTTATTGTCAGTACTTCTCTTCCTGGCAGTTTCTCTGAGAGCCCTCTAGTTCCTGTGCCTCTGCCTTCTTTTTCTGTTTTCCTTTTATGATTTGTACGCACGTAGGACTCACCTCAGCTGTCTGTTTTCCAAATTGAAAGGTTTTATTTAGTCATTCCTTGTATGGTAGTTCTTTCCTACCTGAGTTATTCTTGTTATCCTCTCCTTTATCATCATTGGCTTTACAATAACAGTTTTTTAAGTACTGAACAAATATTCAGAGTGTAGAAACATCTGATACGAAATCATCTCATTCAATCATAGAATGCATAAGTTTGGAAAGGACCTTAAGATCACCTGTGTCCACAGGTAGTGGTGCTTTTCAGCAGACCATGTTGCTCAAAGCTGTTCTGCTTTCTTAGAATTTTCTTCCTAAAAATACTGGGACTTGAAAAATCAAGCACTGCCCTCTTTCAGAATAATTTTGCTGAGGGGCGTGGCTTGAGAAAGGACGCCTGTGGCACCAGACTGGAGCCGGGGGGAGATCAGCGTCCAGAAACCTTACCACAGAGCGACAAAAGCCACTGATGAGGGAGCCTCAAGTCCGTGACAGGACTTGCAAAGAGCTCAGATACTGCAAGGAGGTGACTCACCAGCGGCAGAGACAGGAGGAGGGGCACGAACTGTGACTGGTTAAAAATCTACCCAGGGAGCGCGGGCGACCAGGAGTGTGCGAACAGAGCGGCCAAACAGAGCGGGTCAAGGCAGTTGCGCGGCAGATCGCACTTGGCAGGCGAGCGGGATGATGAGCACTCGCCGTACGACCAGTGTCCAGTCTGGGAGCTCTGCCCTGGCCGTCATGGTGGTGGCCAGCGTAGGCACCCAAAGAGAGCAAGTAAGTGGGGATGGTTGCGGTGCAGAGCTTGGAGTGTAGAGAGTGCCTGCACTGGTCTTGTGAGGGAAAGGGGCAGAATGGGCAGGGCTGTGATCGCTGCTCCCTGATGGAGGTCCTCCTCCAGCAGGTGGCTGAGCTACGGGATGTTGTCAGTAAGCTTCAAGATGTCAGGGAAGCTGAGAGGAAGCAGGACTGCTTGCTCCAGGACCAAACAGCACAGGGGTCTCAAGATTCCCCTCTAATTCGTGGAAGAGAGAAGGAGGCTTTGATCAGGGAAGCTGGGAATTAGTAACTGCTTTGCTGTCCTGCAGGGGGGCTGATGAGGAAATGCACTTGCATCAGAAACAGTCGGCTGGTACACTGGTACAGAAGATCTCTACTGGTGCCACCAGGAAAAAAGCGGCGAGTTGTAGAAGTAGGGAACTCTGCCTTGAAAGGGACAGAAGCGCTCATCTGTCTGCCTGACCCAGTCGCAAGGGAGGTGTGTGTTGCCTACCTGGGGGACAGATCAGGATGTTGTGGAGAGGCTGCCTTGCTCTAGTAAGTCCCACGGGACTATTACCCCCTTCTAGTGATACATGTGGGTGCTAGGGATATAGATAATAGTAGCCTGAGGAGTATAAAGAAGGACTACAGAGCTCTGGGAGAGGTGGTCAGGGGTTCTGGAGCTCAGACTGTCTTTTCGACAATTCTCCAGGACACAGGGGAGGACCTTCCAAAGGCAAGGAGGGACTGGACAGGTTAATAAATGGTAAAAGGGTGGTGTCATAGTCAAGGGTTTGGATGTCTTGGACATGGAGCCCACAATTTGTAGGCCAGGCCTAGTGGGGGCTGGTGGAACTGCTCTGATAAAGAAAGGGAAGAGTGGCTTTGCTGGGGGGGCTTGCCAGACTTGTCAGGGATGCTTTAAACTAGTTGTGTTGGGGGAGGGGAGCATCATTCCATCCCAACACACCCAGTCAGTTGCCAGCACCTAGAATAAATACTCCTGAGCAATGTAGTAATATTCTAGCTGCTCCAGCCACTGAGGTGGCTTCATTTGGAGCTTGGATCAGATGCCTCTTACAAATGCCCGTAGCATGGGGAATAAACAAGAGGAATTAGAGATGTGGGCACATCTTACGGTGCTATGATATAATACGCATCACCGAAACATGGTGGGATGGCTCCTTTGACTGGAGTGTTGGAATGGAAGGTTATAGGCTTTTTAGAAAAGACAGGCCCCGTAGGAGGGGAGGGGGAGTTGCCCTTTATGTTAGGGATAGGCTAGAGAGTATGGAACTCTGTCTGGGGACAGGTGATCAGTTAACAGAAAGTTTGTGGGTCAGGGTTGAGGGGAAAATCGGTGATGGGACACATTACTGTGGGGATCTGTTACAGACCGCCTGATCAAGAGGAACCTGTGGATGAAGAACTCTACAGACAAATAGGAAAAGCCTCACACTCACAGGCCCTTGTTCTTTTGGGGGACTTCAACCACCCTGACATCTGTTGGGGCGACGGTACAGCCCGGCACAAGCAATCGAGGAAGTTTCTCGATTTTGTGGAAGACAATTTCCTACTGCCAGCAATAAAGGAGCCGATGAGGAGTGGTGCCCTGCTTGACCTCGTGCTCACCAACAGGGAAGGCTCGTTGGAAATGTGACTCTCCAGGGAAGTCTTGGATGCAGTGATCATGAGATGGTCGAATTTGAGGTCCTCAGGACAGTGAGAAGAGCATGCAGTAAGCTCACTGCCCTGGATTTCAAGAGAGCAGACTTTCGGCTCTTCAGGAACCTGCTTAGCAAGGTTCCATGGGATGTAGCCCTAGAGGGCAAGGGGGCCCAAGACTCTTGGTTAACATTCAAGGATCACCTGCTACAGGCTCAGGAGTGTTGCATCCCAACTAGAAGGAAGTGCAGCAGGAGGGCCAGGAGACCCCCTTGTATGGATAAGGAGCTGCTGAGAAAAATTCACAAGAAAAAAGAGGCTTATAAAAGGTGGAAACAAAGACAGGCAGCCTGGGATGAATACAGGGATGTTGTCAGGGAAGTTAGAAACCAAGTTAGGAAAGCTAAGGCCCAATTGGAGCTAAACTTGGCAAGGGATAATAAAGATAACACAAATGGATTTTATAGGTATGTAGCGGCTAAAAAACAGACTAAGGACAATGTAGACCCCCTCCAGAAACTTTCAGGAGAACTGACTACACAGGACTTGGAAGAAGGCTGAGGTTCTGAATGGCTTCTTTGCCTCTGTCTTCACTGGCAAAGGCTCTGACCACACCACCTGAGTCTTAGAAGGCAGACGCAGGTACTGTGAAAACCTAGACCTTGGGCCCACTGTAGGAGAGGATCTGGTTCGAGACCATCTTAAGAACCTGAATGTACACAAGTCCATGGGACCTGATGAAATCCATCCACGGGTCCTGAAGGAGCTGGCGAATGAAGTTGCAAATCCACTGGACATCATATTTGAAAAATCATGGCACTCAGGTGAAGTTCCTGACGACTGGAAAAAGGGAAATATAGCCCCCATTTTCAAGAAGGGGAAAATGGATGACCTGGGGAACTACAGACCAGTCAGTGTCACCTCTGTGCCTGGCAAAATCTGGGAGCAGATTCTCCTGGAAGGCATGCTAGGGCACATGAAAAAGAGCAAGGTGCTTGGTGACAGCCAGCATGGCTTCACTAGGGGGAAATCCTGCCTGACCAATTTGGTGGCCTTCTATGACAGAGCTACAAAAGTGATGGACAGGGGTGGAGCAGTTGATGTCATCTACCTGGACTTCTGCAAAGCATTCGACACTGTCCCACATGACATCCTTGTCTCTAGATTGGAGTGTCATCAATTTGATAGGTTGACCACTCAGTGGATAAAGAACTGGCTGGATGGTCGCACACGAAGAGTTGTGGTCAACGGTTCAATGTCCAGCTGAAGACCAGTAATGAGTGGTGTCCCTCAGGGATCCGTGTTGGGGACCGGTCTTGTTTAATATTTTTGTCGCTGACATGGGACAATGGAATTGAGTGTGACCTCAGCAACTTTGCTGATGACACCAAGCTGTGTGGTTGGGTTGATACGGTAGAGGGAAGGAATGCCATTCACAGGGACCTTGACACACTTGTGAGTTGGGCTGATGCCAACCTCATAAAGTTTAACCATGCCAAGTGCAAGGTCCTACACCTGGGTCGGAGCAATCCCAGGCACAGATACAGGTTGGGCAAAAAGGAAATTCATGGTAGTCCTGTGGAGAAGGACTTGGGGGTGTTAGTCAATGAGAAAATGAACATGAGCCAGCAGTGTGCACTCACAGCCCAGAAAGCCAACCGTATCCTGGGCTGCATCAAAAGGAATGTGACCAGCAGGTCGAAGGAGGTGATCCTGCCCCTCTACTCTGCTCTCGTGAGACCTCACTTGGAGTATTGTGTGCAATTCTGGTGTCCTCAACATAAAAAGGACATGGAACTGTTAGAACATGTCCAGAGGAGGGCCACGAGGATGATCAGGGGACTGGAGCACCTCCCAGATGAAGACAGGCTGAGAAAGTTGTGTCTGTTCAGCCTGGAGAAGAGAAGGCTGCATGGAGACCTCATAGCAGCTTTCCAGTATTTGAAGGGGGGCTATAGGGATGCTGGGGATGGACTCTTCATTAGGGACTGTGGTGACAGGACAAGGGGTAACAGGTTAAAACTTAAAAAAAGGGAAGTTTAGGTTGGATATAGGGAAGAAATTCTTTACTGTTAGGGTGGGTGAGGTACTGGAATGGGTTGGCCATGTAGGTTGTGAATTCTCCATCCCTTGCAGTGTTCAAGGCCAGGTTGGGTGAAGCCTTGGGTGATATGGTTCAGTGTGAGGTGTCCCTGCCCATAGCATGTGGGGTGGAACTAGATGATCTTGAGGTCCTTTCCAACCCTAACTATTCTATGATTCTACTTTCACGTGTGGTACATATTTATCTGTGGAACTCAAGGACCTAGGTTCACAGGAACATATGTGAGCTAAAAATGGGATTGGAGCAATTTACTGAGGATGGATCCCTCAACAGCTCTTAAACATTGCAGTGCAGATTCAACTTCTACTAAATATAACAATTCCATAACAATTAACTGCTGGAAGCTGCTCAGATTTACAAGGAAATGATGTCTCCATGCAGGTCCTGATCTGAAGTGTCTTTCAAAGAATCTCCATAGCCACAGAATCAGGCTAATCAGTACAGCATTTCTTTGGCTGCATAACACATGACGTGAGAGGATGTTCTGTCTTATAAAGCTGGTGGCTTGCCAGTAGTCTATATTTACTCAGAGTACTTTGAAATTTAGCAACCTCATCATCTCTTCATGATTTTCAAACAATAAGTTTATGTAGTTTTTTTCCTAACTGTCATAAAGCAGCTTAATTATTCCCGTCATACTTCACTCTACTTTTTTGCTGAGTATTTCTTAGCTGAAAATAAAATCAAATCTATAAATCCCTAATTGTTTGCCAGCATAAATATTATTACTGTCATGGGCTGAGCAGTAGCAGTCATTTTCTCTCCTTCTTGTAGCTGGTGCAGTGCTGTGCTTTGACTTCTGGGCTGGGAACTGTTGCTTGATTGCGAGCAGGTTTTGAGGGTGTTTTTGTTCAAGGCCTTTTCTGAGCACATGCTCCAGCCAGGTGAAGGAAGGGAGCCTGGAGGAAGGAGAGACAGGACACCTGACCCAGGCTAGCCAATGAGGTATTCCATACCATAGCACATGATGCCCAGGAGGCAACTGGGAGAGAGCTGGAGGGGTGGAGCTCTGGAAGAAAATGGAGGAGGGAGCACGCGGTGCTCTGCCGGGCAGGGTGGAGTGAGTTATAGGTCGGTGGCTGGTGGGGTGTTGTATTCTTTTCGCTTGTTATTGGCTTTATCATTATTATTTGTAGTAGTAATGGCAGTAGTGATTGTGTTGTGCCTCAGCAATTAAACCATTCTTATCTCAACCCGTGGGGGCTATATTCTTTGGATTCTCCTTCCTAACTTTCCGGGAGTTGGGAGAGCAAGGGGCGGGAGTGAGTGAGAGTACTGTGCAGATTTAGTTTAAACCACGACGTTTTTGGCGCCCAAAGTGGGGCCCGAGGTTTTGAGATAACAGATCTGAGTGTATTTATGGTCTCTTGTCACAATGCTGATTTATTGGCTCTTAGATTTTTTTCTCGGGATCTCACAGTTTCAGGATTTTGCCAGGTACTTTAAGTATGGATTAGCTGTGTTCGTGTCTATCAATCACAGCGCTTGGGCTAAAGTTTTTGTTTCACTGTACTTTATGTCAGAGGCTTGTAATACAGTGGGGCTCCGGCAGCAGGGGGGGATGGACGTGGTCGTGGACTTGGACTTGTACCAGGCTGTCCTGCTGCTCTTCGCCATCCTTGCCATTGTCCTCACATCCGTCTGCATGAGGCTGCGTGAAGCCTGGAAGGAGCGGCCCCGGGAGCTGCCGGCAGCTGAAGCTGCCAGGGAGAGCAGCACGGGGAAGCAAGCAGCTGTGGCAGAGTGGGGGGGGAGGCAGCAGAAGAGCAGAGAGTGGCGAGAGCTGAGCAGCAGGACATGGGGGGGGTGAGTCTTGTGGCCGTTCCCAACCCCGTGAAGGCTGAGAGTGTCTCCCAGAAGCTGCCCGCTGAGACCCAGCAGAAAGCAGGAGACCACGCAGCACTTCTGAGCAAGGCAGAGAAGTAAGATCCAGACTCAGGAGAAGAGAAGCTGGTGGTGGGAGAACTGGCAAGCAGGGCAGCTACATCAGCCCCGATCCCAAAAGTTAAGCAGAGTCATGTTTGGGTCTTCTCTAAGGTTAGACAAGTACATAGGGCACCAGGAGACTGTCCCCAAGGCTGGACAGTCACGAGTGGCAGGGCATGTGGGACAGTATGGCCAAGTATCTGGTCCACTGTGCCCGTCCAGTGTTTTGCAAGCATTGGAAGAGGAAGGCAGCTGTATGGAGTCCCCAGCAGCAAGCTGTAGAACTGCTGAAGGGGACAGTGAATGATTTTGAGCCTGGTGGGCCCAGATATTTCAGGCCATCAGTCCAGAGATGCAACATAGAGATTGACTCATAATCAAAGGGTGGACTTAAGAGTGATGGTGTATTGGAAATGTGAGATCTGGGCATGACGTGAATGGTATGGAATAAGGGGTGCATAATGTCATGGGTTGAGCAGTAGCAGTCATTGTTTCTCCTTCTTGTAGCTGGTGCAGTGCTGTGGTTTGACTTCTGGGCTGGGAACATTTGCTTGATAGCGAGCAGGTTTTGAGGGTTTTTTTGTTCAAGGCCTTTTCTGAGCACATGCTCTGCTGGGGAGGAGGGGAGGCCGGGAGGAAGGAGAGACAGGATACCTGACCCAGGCTAGCCAATGAGGTATTCCATACCATAGCACGTGATGCCCAGGATGCAACTGGGGGAGAGAGCAGGAAGGGTGGAGCTCTGGAAGAAAATGGAGGAGGGAGCACGCGGTGCTCTGCCGGGCAGGGTGGAGTGAGTTATGGGTCGGTGGCTGGTGGGGTGTTGTATTCTTTTCGCTTGTTATTGGCTTTATCATTATTATTTGTAGTGGTAATGGCAGTGGTGATTCTGTGTTATGCCTTAGCTATTAAACCGTTCTTATCTCAACCTGTGGGGGCTACATTCTTTGGATTCTCCTTCCTAACTCTCCGGGAGTTGGGGGAGCAAGGGGGGGGAGTGAGTGAGAGTACTGTGCAGATTTGGTTTAAACCACGACAATTACAAATATACTTCAGATGCAAAAGAGGCCAGATTAAATACTGTGTGTAAACATGTTTTGCTGGAGAAAAGCTTTTTCACATAGTTATTCTTCTGACCAGAAGAACATTTAAAAATGCCTATTTATAATATTTCTGTACTTAAAATTGACTCAGCAGCAGCATCTTGAGAAGTCAGTGTGCATACTTACTTTCTTCAGAATTTTCTTTTTCCACATGACACTCAAACTAGAATAGTATCAGATAGGGTTTTTGGCTTCACCATAAAATCCTTAATAAATTCAGATTGATTTATTAATTAATAAATGAATTAATTAATCATATAAATGAAAATAATGAATTATGTTAATGAAAATTATTAAACTACATTAATGCAATTAATGAATTAATAAATTCAAATTAAACCTCAGCTGGTTTAACTATCATTTTAGTGCCTTTTTTGGTCAAACTTGCATCTTCTATAACCTATTTTCCCCAAATGCATCCATATTTCTGCAGTCTCATTGCAATACTTCCACTTGTATGAGGCAAAAGCAGGAGTGTTCCATATCAGCTCGTTAGCAGCCTCCATACCTTGAGGCTATTGTCATATATAGGTTCCTAAAATACTCGTTAGTTGCTTCAATAAGTATAGAAAAATAACTACTATAATGCTTTTCTTTTCTTCAAAGAAAACTGACTTAATTAACCAAGTGAACAGTGGGGTTGAAGCTGAAATATGATTGAAATATGCTGATTCCATCCTTTCCTCATTTCTTGTTAAGACTCTAAAACATACAGTGTTCCTTAGGGCAAGAGCCATGTCTCTTTTTTTTCTCTGAAATGCTTAACAGAGGAGGAACTTCAAAATAACTTTTCAAGTTACAATTCTTCTCAAGTATTTCCTCCATTGTCTTTACACTGACATTTTAGGACTATTTAATTCTACTGCTGTTGGTGATTTTGAGTAATCCAAATAGTAAAGAAACACATGCACGCAAATTCAGGGAAAGTCTGGGATAGAAAGGCACTTGGACCTCTGCAAAAACAAAAGTGCCTTCAATTTTCAGAAGCCTGTGATTTCCCAGCATGGTTAACCATAAACATTAATGCAGGAACAGCTTTAGCCATTAAGCAACACATGCTTAGGGTGGCGAATAGCAAGACTGTAAAATCAATACTCGGTATGAGAGGATCCTGACAGGGAGCAGGAATGTGCCTTCGGCAGTTGTGAGCAAAAGCCATGCTCAGTTGATCCTGAGTAAAAGCAGAAAAAAATCTTTCTCTCTCTCTGAGTCCTTAGAGCAACAAAATCTGCTTCTGTATGTACTGCTGGGATGTGTTGTCCTCAACCTGCATAAGAAGTGGTGAATGCTCCATCCCTGGCAGTGTTCAAGGCCAGGTTAAACAGGGTCTTGGGCAACATGGTCTAAAATGTAAGGTATCCCTGAGCATGACAGGGGCTTGGAATGGAACGAGCTTAATGTCCCTTCCAACCCAAATCAGTCTGTGATTCTTCAAGAAACAAATTATCTTATAAACCTGCATATTCAGCTTCCTTTGACAGTAATCCTGTACAAACTTCTGGAACCTGTATAATGTGGCACATGGAGAATTTCTTCTGAATCACTTGTTTTCTGGAACTCTAATGGTTCATCTCCTAACTCTGACATTACCTTGGCTGACTTTTTCTGTATCAATTTTATTCACACAACCAGCTGTTATTTCTGCTATCCACAAAAACCAACCAAACCAAACCAAAAAACAACAACAAAAAACCCACAAAAAACCAAAACCATAATCACAAGTGGGATTCAACAATCTCATAAAAACCTTTTTATGTGTAACTTGTACAGACAAAAAGAATTGGAAAAATATCTTAAACTCTTTGGGGCCTATCTTGCATAAATCACTCAAATTCTCTATCTCTGAATTTAAATTAGTTTTGTTACTTTGAGCTATACTGGGATGCCTATAGATGCAGATGGTAAAGCATCAAGTGGGGAATGACAAGTCATGAGAATGCTACAGCTGTAGGCATTAGAAACATTAAATACTTATTTCAGTTCTGACAGAAAGCAGTAGAACTTTTTTCTTCTATAGTGACTATAAGTGCAAAACAAGTATCACAGAACTACCATAGCCACAACATATCTATTACTTCCTATCCTTCAGTAAGAGAAAAATAGCAGGAAACGGTTGACATGTTAACAGAGACCCTGGGGACTTGTAAACCTTTAACACAAGTCACTTTATAGAAAATACGGTGGTAAACTTTATACAATAGAACAAGAGAAAATCCCTTGATAAGAGAGTGTCTGTGCCAGCTAACTTCTATTCTCCAAGCAGTGCATGTGAACCAGAAATACCTCTCTGTTTCCTTACATTTTGTAATTGACCACACAGTTCTCACAGTCTCAGTGAATTGCTTCTCATAGAGGCATAATTTAAAGAGGGCAAGACAGTTTGTAGTGAAGCAGAAGAATGTTTCGTTGATCTTTTGCAGAACATGGTGTCAGTTTTAGAAGGCAAGGAAGAAGTTTTTTTGTGTGTATGCATCTGTCTGCGCTTTTTATCTGCTTTCAAAGGTAACAAGACTCACATTACAGCAATTTGTAAGAATCTTTACAAATAACTGTCAAAGATGTGAGCTCTTTCTATATTTGGTTACAGTGCTTGAGGGCAAGTTTTACAGGTTTCATAGACTTGACCTATCCTGTCAACATCGTTTGTTTCCTGTTATTTCAGAGCTATACAAGCATGGTAGGGAAACTGCTGCATCTGCTTCCTTACACCTTGTGATGGCACATCATGATTATATCATTCAGGCAGAAGAAATGAAGAATCCAGTAGCATTTGATTGGTTTTTAATCATTTTGAAGCAAACGAAAGGAAAAAGATCCAAACAGGGTCAATTCTACACATTTGAAAAACAAAAAAATCCTAAGTAGTGAGATTAATTTGAAGGTCTGCTTTTAATGCTTGTGTTATTCACGTTTGAAGTGGAAAAATCTTACATGTGTAGGATTTATGGCTGTAGCACCTGATTTCTGCAATTTTTTACTTGAACTGATTCCTCTAAAGAGAACAGAGGTAGCAATAAAATTTGAGAGGTATTTTAAGCAAAGAGGTTTAAGTATATCCACAATCCCCAGGAAAAGAAGTCAGATTCTGGTTCAGTCCCTGTGCCATTGTTGTAAAAGCAGCTTGCTGCTTCTTAGTTAGCATATGGGCATCTCCCACTTCCCACTTCTATAAATATCTTTTAACTTCAATCCAGTAAGAGCTGAGGTATAAGATCCTTTTCAAGACTGTGGTTTATGTGGCAAAGTTTTGCTGTGTGTTAAATTCATAGTGCCTCTAATTCATATCATCAGCCCTTTGCCAGTGCCTACAACAATGTAGAAAGTTGATGTTCCATAGACTTTTGGAGTATCTCAAATAAGTCTGAAAAGCTTTTACTTATAAAATCTGCATTATATCTTCTCAAAACCTTAGCTGCAGGAAAAGCATAAATTCTCTCTTCTGTATTCCATTCAGTTGTTCTTCTGGATCTCAGCTGGAACATTCAAGTTTTGCATCAATTTGACTGGAAAAACTGGCAAATGTGAAAAGCAATAATTTTAGGTAGACTTCCTGGGTTCAGCTGTAATAGTTATTTGTCTCCTTCTTAGTAGCTGATGCAGTGCTGTGTTTTTGACATTAGTCTGAGAACATCAGTGATAAGACCCATGATTTTAGTTGTTGCTAAATAAGGGTTTCCCTTTTAGTTTTACACTCACTCCTCTTGTTATTTCCCTTATCATTATTATTATTGGTGGTAGTAGCAGTAGTTTTGTATCACAACTTAGTTACTGGACTGTTCTTATCTCAATCCATGTGTTTTACATCCTTTCAATTCTCCTCCCCATCTTTCTGGGAGCAGTGGTTGAGAAGGGTGAGAAGTGAGTGAGTGAGTGGCTGCATGGTTCTGATTTATGGCTGGGCTTAAACCAGAACAGTAGAGGAGAAGCTGCAGTTTGAATTTTCTTGATTTGAAAGATGGCGATCTTATCAATCAGATAAAATATAAGATCAGATATATGAGAAAATGTGTTGATAAAAATATTGCTTGAAACAAATAGTTTTAAAAAGCTGAGTTGTATTTTGTTGCTTATATTATGCCAGGATGAGTAAAGTAGATGCTTTATGAAACTGGCCAAATATATTTCAAATACTCTGTTTCACTTTTGAACAAGTTTGTGAAACTACTGAAATTTGATTCCAAGTGAAGCAGGAAGTTTAAACACATCAAAAATCTTCCTACTTTAAATTTACTCCTGGTTCAAGTAAAATGGGAAGCATTTCAATTTATAATGGCTTTTGTGAGCAATGGCCCACATCTTCATTTATTTTTTAACATTAGTCAGAATTTTGGTGATTACATTTCTTGACAGAGTTCTTTTAAAGATTCATGTATCTGAGTGCACTGAGAATTATGCAGTTAAAGCAGTGTCCTGCCTCGGATACTCAAAAAAATTAGTAAATGTGTTATATATTACAAGAATGTATTGGTAATTTTTAGACAGGAGCTGGCACAGTAATGTATATTTCTGTGATTTGTGATGTCCTTCTAGGTAATATGACTCTGCCCTTGCTAATATATTCAAATCCATACAAGTGGAGAGATCTTTTGAAGACATATGTAAGGCATCTTTTCAGTAATTTACATGAAACAAACTATTTCATCAAGCTTTCTCATCTAAGATTCTACCAAATTCAGCATCTTTATGAATATTCATCAATACTGGTTAGAGCAAATCCCTGGAAGCTGAAAGTCAAGACAAATGATAATGCAGTTCAAATAAAAACTTCAGTAATCCTGCCTCTTCTGTGCTGTTCATCAAGTGAGTGCTTATAGCTCAGACTCTTTCAGGTTGTCACTTTGGCACCTTTAATGCAGAAGTGAGAGAGTCATCCTATATACAATAAGAAGTCACAGTTGTAATGTCCTGCAATAAGCGTTCTCAGTACCTGTCCTGGGTTCAGCAGTAGCAGCCATTTTTCTCCTTCTTAGTAGCTGGTGCAGTGCTGTGGTTTTCACTTTCAGCCTGGGAACAACACTGATAGCACTGATGTTTTCAGTTGTTTCTAAGTAATGTTTACTCTGACCAATGTTTACTCTGACTTAAGGGTTTTAAAATCTTTACAAAATAGGCATTTAAAAAAAGATGTTTACATTATTTCCAGTAAGGAGAAGATCAATATCATGTGACAGGTACACAAAGTTATTTGATAGCATCTCAGTGCCTTTGAGATTTACTGGATGCCGAAGAACATATGCATACAGAATCATAGAATCATAGAATAGTTAGGATTGGAAAGGACCTCAAGATAATCTAGTTCCAACCCCCCTGCCATGGGCAGGGACACCTCACACTAAACCATATCACCCAAGGCTTCATCCAACCTGGTCTTGCTACCATCACCTGATGCATTTTAATGTCCTCTTACTGGAAGCATCATCTTACTTCACAACTTACTAGCTGTAGAATTATGTTTTGTTGCTATGTGGCAGAGACTTTGGTTTCTCAGTAAGAGCTTTTGCGACAGTAAAAAATGCCGGGCATTACAGACCATGCTTTGAAAGCAGATAATTATTTGTTCTCATCTGCAACAGTTTTTACAAGAGATTCATAAAAATTTAACACAAGTGCCAAGTGATGTTATTGACTTACTTTCCAAGAGATAAAATCCATTACTACTTTATTTTATTGGAATGGACTCAAAATTACAGCTTCAGGCAGGCATGTAAGGCACATTTTTCTCTCAAGCACACTAGCAATCCATGAGAACCCTCTGTAAGCATATCACAAAAGCCATCATATGGCACCTCAGCTACAACCTGCAATCTTGTTATTCCTGCTTCTGCATTCCCTCCACAGCTTGAGTACTGCTCTTCAGATTTAATTGTCATTATGCCTTGACATATGACAGCCATTTCTGAGAGCCATTCCCTTGACAGGAATGGTAACAAATAACAGGCAAATGAAAGGATGGATCAAAGAGAATTTTCTGTAAAAAAAAGGAAGGTACTTCAAGCATTTCACTGACTAGTTGTAGACATGGTGTTTCTAAGACCTCCAGGCTTGGCCTTAGAAAATATCATACATACATCACAATGAACAGAAACTATCTAAGCATATCCCTTGTCACACTAAGGACAAGGAAGAGGAAGACTGTGTGTGCATGCACGAGGGAGTAAACTGTGGACTTACACTTGTGGAGCAAACAGGAAAGCCAACTGTTATGAAGCAAATGAAGAACAGGATTTGCTTCTAAGCAAATCTGTTGGAGGTATAAGCTAAGAAGGATCTGTCATTTAGGGTAGTATTTGACTACTCCTTTGAGTACTAAGTTGATCTATGTGATTGATATTCTGCCTAGGATGTAAGTTTAGAGAGAGATAAAGAATCACTGACTTACCTAGCCACTCCTGCTTGGCAGAAGATCATGTGCCCTTTTCTTTACTACATGTATTTTACTACATGTATATTTTCTAATGTAGGGCTGTGAGAAAAAAAAAAAAAAGAAAAAAACAGGAGTAAAACTTCAGTAAGTTCTCTACAGTTTGAATTTTACACAAGTTTCTCCCCTTGTCTGAAAGTATGATGCAACACCTTTGTGCTATTTAAGCTGCTAAACCACAGTCATATTATGTACTAAAAATGCCTAATATCAGAAGGAATATCAATTATTCACACCATACAGTTTCCTGACATTTTCTTTTGGGGGTGTAGCAGACACTATACGTACAAAGGTTAGTAGCAGTCTAATCTAGTAATGCTGTTACAGGGATATGTTACATCGCCAAAAAAAGAATGCACCTCTAAGTCTATTGTCAAGCATCATTCTGCATTGTAATTTCCCTCTGGCACTTCTGCATTTGCTGCAGACGAAATTAAAAGTAGCTGACCACAAAGGCAAAATCACAGGGAGACCTGGTGTCTTTAGCAATCCCAGGTGATGATTAGTGAGAATGGTAGAGGAGACATTAAACTGTGCTAAATAGTTGTCATGGGCTCAGCAGTAGCTCATCCTCTGCCAAGGAGGAGGGAGAGATAGGGCGCCTGGTCTGGGCTAGTCGGGGAGGTATTCCATACCACAGCACGTCCTGCTCAGGGAGGGGACTGGAAACTGGTTGGAAGGGAAGGGGTTAAATCTCCTTCGGGCTGGGCTCAGAGGGGGAACTGGAAGCTGGCCAGGAGGGGAGGGGTTAGCTCTCTCTTCCGGGCTGGCCTCGTGGCGGCTGGTGGTATCGTATTCTCTCTCCCTGTTTATTTCCTCTAACATTGATTTGTTATTGGTACTGGTAGTGATTTGTGTTATACCTTAATTGCTGGACTGATTTTACCTCAATCCGTGGGAGTTGTATTCCTCCAGCTCTCCTTCCCATCCCTCCGGGAGTGGGAAGGTGGAGGGGGGGGGGGGGGGGGGAGGGAGAACTGTGCAGATTTAGTTTAAACCACGACAGTTTTTGGCACCCAACGTGAGGCACAAACCCACGAAATAACAACAAATCTGACAGGAGTTATAGTTATTTGTCACAATGCTGTTTTATTGGCTCTCACAGTTTTTTTCTCTTGATCTCACGGTTTCAGGATTTTACCAATTACTTTTCATATATATTACCTGTGTTAGTGTTTATCAAGTATGGGGTTTGGGCTAAGGTTCTGGTCTCATTGTACTTTATGTTAATGACGTGTAATACAATAGAAGCATTGATCATGAAATGATCTGGTTTATGCTCCCGGTGTGGTCACCAACTTTATATTTTGGGAGGTATATAATAGAAGTGCTTAGCAATTTCACATCTGTTTTCTCCTTCTCGGGTGGTCAACCTGTGAAGGAGACATTCTTCTATCCTCCCAGTGCTCTCTCCAGATGGTCTACAATATCATTTGAGTGTTTTGAAGTTTTTGAATGGCCTTTTAATACTGTTGAGACTTGTATGCTATTGTGATGGGGATCACCATAGTAGCACACATACAGAGTGTGTTTTGCCCACAGTTATTTCATCTGATTTCAAGAGTTAAGCAGAGTCAGATCTGGTCCTGTATTGGGGTTAAACGACAACATAGGAGGACCAGGAGATTTTCCCAGAGGCTGGACAGCCATGAGTGGCAGGGTGTGTGGGATAGTATGGGCAAGCATCTAGGTCAGTGGGCACCTCCAGTACTTTGGAATTTTACTCCCAAACAAGTGCAAAATCTGGAAGAATTAGTAAAACACCTAAATGAGGTGTGTTGTCGTCCTGGCCATACCAGAGATGGACAAATTACGGCAACGTGCTGGGGCTTGGCCTATGCCTATAGGGCCTTGTTTGACATTATCCAACACCTTCAAAAGGAAAAAAATGTCCCTGGATCTGAGGGCAACACAGAAGTCAGCACAGCTGTTCCAACTCCAAGTACAGCAGCTACACCATCCACAGAGACAAGTACAGTTGCTACCCAAACTTCAGCTGTGACAGACAGTGCAGCTACCCCAGCAACAAGTACAGCAGCTATTCAAACCGCGAATGCGACAGACAGTGCAGCTGTCCCAGCAACAAGTACAGTTGCTACTCAAACTACAGTGATAATCACTGCAGCTGAACTAGAGGACCAATTCATATCAATATCGGTTTCTCCTGTACACAAGAGAAAAACCAAAAGAGAGGCAAGAAGGAAGAGGCAGGATGAAGAAACTATGCATCCACTACCTGGTCCAGTATCTGATCAGGGGTCATCATCACATGACGAAGAAGAAGAGGTGACTTCTCGATCTCGGACCTCAACTGAGCTGCAGAATATGCAGAAGGATTTCACCCGTCAATCAGGGGAGCACATCATCACCTGGTTGCTTCGATGTTGGGATAATGGGGCTGATGGTCATGAACAAGCAAGTACAGAAGCCAAGCAGCTGGGATCACCTGCTAGAGAAGGAGGAATTGACAAAGCAATTGCAAGAGAGAAAAAGTCCCTCAGAAAAAGTGTTTGGAGGCGGCTTTTGGCAGCTGTGAAAGAAAGGTTCCCATACAAGGATGATGTTATGAGTCGTTCGGCCAAGTGGACTACTATACACAAAGACATCCAGTACCTGAGGGAATCAGCTATCATAGAGATGATATATCACATCAAGCCAAATAATGGGAATGTACCCATAGACCCAGATGAAGTCGAATGCACACGACCCATGTGGAGAAAACTTACACGGAACGCACCGTCGTCATATGCCCATCCATTGGCAACAGTAACCTTGAATGACATAGTACCACTAACAGTGGATGAAATAGTTCATAAACTCCAAGAATTCGAAGACAATCTTACGACTTTCATCATCTCAGCTGTGGAAAAACTGTCTCAGGATCTCAAACAGGATCTCAAACAGTTGAGGGACGATTTGTCTGATTTATCCAGCTCCTCACATGTGCCAACATGCGTTTCAGCTATTAACAAAAGGCGTCCTATTGCTTGAGAGAGAAAATATATAAGATACACACCACGGGGCACCCTATAGTTTTACCTGCGGGATCACGGAGAAGACATGACAAAGTTGGATGGTGTCATGGTTTAAACCAAGTCCCCCAACTCCTGGAGAGTTAAGAAGGAGAATCCAAGGAATGTAGCCCCCACGGATTGAGATAAGAAAAGTTTAACAGCTAAGGCATAACACAATAATAATGATGCAGCCAAAAACAAGTGAAAAGAATACAACACCCCACCAGCCACCGACCCTGCGCAGCCGAGCACCGCATGCTCCCTCCTCTGTTTTCATCCAGAGCTCCACCCCTCCTGCCCTCTCTCTCCCAGTATGCATCCTGGGCATCACATGCTATGGTATGGAATACTCATTGGCTAGCCTGGGTCAGGTGTCCTGTCTCACCTTCCTCCTGGCCTTCCCTCCTCCCCAGAAGAACACGTGCCTTGAACAAAAGCCACTTGTACAAAAACAAAGGCCTTGAACAAAAACACCCTGAAAACATGCTCGCTATCAAGCAACTATTCCCAGCCCAGAAGTCAAAACACAACACTGCACCAGCTACAAGAATGAGAAAAATGACTGCCACGGCTGAACGCATGACAGATGGAAAACCTACTTCAGCCTTGGAGGAACTTGTGGGTGAATTGAAGAGAGGAGCAAGGGCCAAGACTGATTGCCCCATGAGAGCTGCAGCTTCAGCCTCTGGTGAACAGGTTCCCAGATGGAGCGGCAGAGCTGATTTTACTCCAGCTCCTGTGATAAAGAAGAATAATCCCTTTCAACACGACTTAGGTGTCCAAGATTGTGATGACGATGACTGTTAGAGGGGCCCTGCCTCCAGCCAGGTGGAGGTAGGGGACAATCGTATTTACTGGACTGTGTGGATCAAATGGCCTGGCACATCAGTCCCACAGAAGTATAAGGCTCTAGTTGATACCGGTGCACAGTGTACCCTGATGCCATCGAACTGTCAAGGGGTGGAACCCATCGATATTTCTGGAGTGACAGGAGGGTCCCAGGAGTTGACTGTACTAGAGGCTGAAATTAGCCTGACTGGGAGGAAATGGCAGAAGCACCCCATTGTGACTGGTCCAGAGGCTCCATGCATCCTCGGCATGGACTACCTCAGAAGAGGGTACTTCAAAGACCCAAAAGGGTACCGGTGGGCTTTTGGTATTGCTGCTTTGGAGACTGAGGAAATTGAGCAGCTGTCCACCTTGCCTGGTCTCTCAGAGGATCCTTCTGTTGTGGGGTTGCTGAAAGTTGAAGAACAACAAGTGCCAATTGCGACCACAACAGTGCACCGGCGGCAATATCGCACCAATCGAGACTCCCTGATTCCCATCCATAATCTGATCCGTAGACTGGAGAGGCAGGGAGTGATCAGCAGGACCCGCTCACCCTTTAATAGCCCCATATGGCCAGTGCGAAAGTCTAACGGAGAGTGGAGACTAACAGTAGACTATCGTGGCCTGAATGAAGTCACGCCACCATTGAGTGCTGCCGTGCCGGACATGTTAGAGCTGCAGTATGAATTAGAGTCAAAGGTAGCCAAGTGGTATGCCACGATTGATATTGCCAATGCATTTTTCTCCATTCCTTTGTCAGCAGAGTGCAGGCCACAGTACGCTTTTACTTGGAGGGGTGTCCAGTTCACTTGGAACCGACTGCCCCAGGGGTGGAAACACAGCCCCACCATCTGCCACGGACTGATCCAGACTGCACTGGAACAGGGCCAAGCTCCAGAACACTTGCAATACATCAATGACATTATTGTGTGGGGTGATACAGCAGAAGAAGTTTTTGAGGAAGGGAGGGAAATAATCCAAATCCTGCTGAAAGCCGGTTTTGCCATAAAACGGAGTAAAGTCAAGGGACCTGCACGGGAATTTCAATTTTGGGGAATAAAATGACAAGATGGACGTAGACATATCCCTACAGAAGTAATCAATAAGATAACAGCAATGTCTCCACCAACTGATAAGAAAGAAACACAAGCTTTCTTGGGTGCTGTGGGGTTCTGGAGAATGCACATTCCAAATTACAGTTCAATTGTAAGCGCTCTCTATCATGTGACCCGGAAAAAGAATGATTTCAAATGGGGTCCTGAGCAACAACAAGCCTTCGAGCAAATTAAACGCGAGATAGTTCAGGTAGTGGCCCTTGGACCAGTCCGGACCGGTCCAGATGTGAAAAATGTACTGTACACCGCAGCTGGGGAGAATGGTCCTACCTGGAGCCTCTGGCAGAAAACTCCAGGGGAGACTCGAGGTCGACCCCTTGGTTTTTGGAGTCAGGGATACAAAGGCTCGGAGGCCAGCTATACCCCAACGGAGAAAGAGATATTGTCAGCTTATGAAGGGGTTCGAGCTGCGTCGGAAGTGATTGGCACTGAAGCACAGCTCCTTTTGGCACCCTGCTTGCCAGTGCTGGGCTGGATGTTCAAAGGCAGGGTCTCCTGTACACATCATGCAACTGATGCTACTTGGAGTAAATGGGCTGCACTAATTACACAACGAGCTCGGATAGGAAATCCCAGTCGTCCAGGCATTCTGGAAGTCATCATGGACTGGCCAGAGGGCAAAGATTTTAGAATGTCACCAGAGGAGGAGGTGATGCGTGCCGAAGAGGCACCACCATATAATAAATTGTCAGAAAGTGGAAAGCAGTATGCCTTGTTCACTGATGGGTCCTGCCGTATTGTGGGAAAGCATCGGAGATGGGAGCATCTAGTTGATGGACTATAAAAATATTACACAGCAAGCAACAACGTATAATTCAGTTCATTGGCTGTTTTCCCATAAAATCAAATCCCCTTGAGGTATACGTCGGGCTTCCCCATCTTCCTGCATTACCCACAAGTATATCCGGGTCCTTGAGCAAAAGCAATCCCTTGAGTGGGTTTGCCTTGGCCTGAAACAGGAGTAGCCCAAACTGTCTTCCCTAGCAAATTCTTCATGTGCACTACAGGAAACTTGTCCCCCTCTACAATATGTAAAAGTTCTGACTGGGCTGGGCCAGCCCTGTTAGCAGATCCTCTGGTGTTGACCAACCAGGTGGCCTTTGGTAAATGTGTATCCCAATGCTTGAATGTTCCCCCACCCATTGCTCTCAGTGTAGTTTTTAACAGCCCATTGTACCGTTCAATTTTCCCAGAGGCTGGCGCATGGTAGGGGATGTGATATACCCACTCAATGCCATGTTCTTTGGCCCAAGTGCCTATAAGGTTGTTCCGAAAATGAGTCCCATTGTCTGACTCAATTCTCTCTGGGGTGCCATGTCGCCACAAAATCTGGTTCTCAAGGCCCAGGATAGTGGGGCACAGCATATGTTTCCAGCCATCCTGCGGTTGTTTCCACCATGGTAAGCACATAGCCCTTGGCGGGTTGGGGGGAGTGTGATATAGTCAATTTGCCAGGCCTCCCCATATTTATACTTCAGCCATCGTCCTCCATACCAAAGAGGTTTTAACCATTTAGCTTGTTTAATTGCAGCACATGTCTCACACTCATGAATAACCTGGGCGATAGTGTCCATTGTTAAGTCCACCCCTCGATCACGAGCCCATTTATACGTTGCGTCTCTGCCCTGATGACCTGAAGTATCATGGGCCCACCGGGCCAAAAATAATTCACCTTTATGTTGCCAGTCTAAGTCCATCAGAGCCACTTCAATCTTAGCAGCTTTATCCACTTGTTGGTTATTGTGGTGTTCCTCAGTGGCCCGACACTTAGGTATGTGGGCATCTACATGGCGTACCCTCACCACCAGCTTCTGCACCCGGGCAGCGTTATCTTGCCATAATGCAGTGCTGCCCAGATGGGTTTACCTCTGCGTTGCCAGTTGCTCTGCTTCCATTGCTGCAACCACCCCCACAGGGCATTTGCCACCATCCATGAGTCAGTATAGAGTACTGGCCACCTTTCTCGCTCAGCAATGTCCAGGGCCAGCTGGATGGCTTTCACCTCGGCAAAGTGACTCGATTCACCCTCTCCTTCAGCAGTTTCAGCAACTTGTCGCTGAGGACTCCATACAGCTGCCTTCCATCTCCGATGCTTTCCCACAATACGGCAGGACCCATCAGTGAACAAGGCATACTGCTTTTCACTTTCTGACAATTTATTATATGGTGGTGCCTCTTCGGCATGCATCACCTCCTCCTCTGGTGACATTCCAAAATTTTTGCCCTCTGGCCAGTCCATGATGACTTCCAGAATGCCTGGACGACTGGGATTTCCTATCCAAGCTCGTTGTGTAATTAGTGCAGCTCATTTACTCCAAGTAGCATCAGTTGCATGATGTGTACAGGAGACCCTGCCTTTGAACATCCCACCCAGCAATGGCAAGCAGGGTGCCAAAAGGAGCTGTGCTTCAGTGCCAATCACTTCCGAAGCAGCTCGAACACCTTCATAAGCTGCTAATATATATGAAAAGTAATTGGTAAAATCCTGAAACCGTGAGATCTAGAGAAAAACTGTGAGAGCGAATAAAACAGCATTGTGACAAATGACTATAAATCCTGTCAGATTTGTTGTTATTTCGTGGGTTTGTGCCCCACGTTGTGCGCCAAAAACTGTCGTGGTTTAAACTAAGTCTCCACAGTTCCCCCTCGGTTTCCCCTCTCCCCCCCTCACCTTCTCACTCCCGGAGGGATGGGAAGGAGAGCCAGAGGAATACAACTCCCACGGATTGAGGTAAAATCAGTCCAGCAATCAAGGTATAACAGAAATCACTAACGGTACCAATAACAAATCAATGTTAGAGGACACAAACAGGGAGAGAGAATACGATACCACCTGCCGCCACAAGGCCAGCCCAGAAGAGAGAGAGCTCCCCTGCCGCGGCCAGGTGGAGGGGAGAAAACACCGATACGATGTAGGTTCACAAAATGCTCCATTTATTGATTACAAGGCTGCTCTTAATATACTGTCTTACACACGATCACGCATTACTTGATTGGCTGCTTCGCTTTGCCCACGAGGGATACACGCTCCTCTTTACCTCTCCTGATTGGTTTCACACCTTCGCTTCAGCTTAGCATTGCATCATGCTTCTGCAATTACTGGCATCCTGTTATTGCATTCCTGTTTTGCTGATCTTGACACTTCTTCTTCTTTTAACTTGGGGTCAGAACTTCACTTTCTCACAGCTTGCTGTAGGCCTGTTCAAGTGCCCATGCTCGACCCCCAACATCTCCCCCTCTTTTTTCAAATAAAGCGTTAGTCATCTGCTGCACGCGTTGCATAATACATTGTAACAAACAAGGTCCAAAAAACAAAATTAACAACATAATCATTATTGGTCCGCTAAACATCATGATTAAACTCCTTAACCAACTTCTTATTCCTAATCATTTTAACCAAGAGTCTATAGGATTTGTTTCTACAGTAAGTTCTTTCATATTTTCTTTAACTTCTTGTGAATAGATTCAGAATGATCAGAAAGATTCATACAACACATGCCCAGAAGCATTCTAATGCAAAGGGGATGTGAAGCAGCTGCAGAAGTAAACTGTACAGTGTTAACAGTCAAGGAGTTACACTCCCCCCTTTTTTTTTTTTTTTTTTTTGATCAGACAGAAAGCCATTAATTGCAAAGCATTAACTCCTTGTATACTATTGCTTACACACACCTACAGCAATTTGGCATATCATGATTGGATACTTGTCTTGAAGACCCTTAGTGACTAACATGTAATTGGTTAAGCACAGGTGTGAGAACTTGACCTCGAACGCTTGCCAACAGTCCACAGTTCTCATAACTCAGTGAATTACAGCTTCTTCTTATCTTGCTTGCTTAGGCTTCCTCAGGCCTCCCACGGCCTTGCTGTATCCCTCAGAGTTATTCAGACCTCATGTACCAAATATTCATTTTCCTGTGAGAACACTGTCTCCACATCTCCCCCTTTTTAGTTTTACTAAAGGTTTTTTACAATTTGGTATGTCTGCTCTATCACTGCTTGACTTGTGTAACATAACAACCCACTACTCTAGGTAGCATTATTTCAGTAAGATTAGTCTGATTTGAAGTCACTTGAACCCTTATAACATGTGGCATACCAGTGAATCCTACACAGTATGTAACAGGATGGAATAATTGGGATTACAAAGATTTTACACAGATTTCTATCATTGCTGTTTCTTTATGTTGTTGAGTTCTGGGGATTTGTGTATTTCTCTGGCAGTCAGTATGGCTCTGTTGATAGCTTTACACAGCTGGGCCTGCCCTTTTCCCCCTGGATGGCTCTCTGATAACAGCGGAGGCCATCCCTCACATCAAGGTCTGGCATGGCATGTGTCTCCACCGCTCTACACCTGCTGGGTTGCAGCCAGCAGCGGAGCTAAAGGTTCTTCTTGGTTGCAGACACAGAGGCCAACCCAGTCTTGCCCTTGACTGTGGTAGCAGGCATTTGGTCAATCTCATTCCTTGCACCTTGTTGTCAATGCAGAGTTTCACCTGCTTAACCCAGTAACAAGTCACTACTATAGCAAAGCACACACAGATTTACATTAGCAGAGTAACTATTACAGAGTGCATCAGCATGTTGAAGATGCTGATGACAACGAGGGACTAACCAAAGAAACTTCTTACCAGTGGAGTTCTCCCACCCTCTTAATTTGTTCCATTACCTGCTTTATAACACTACCATCATATTAGAATCTTTCTAGCTTTTACCTTAGCATTTTATAGCAGCTACTGCAAATCTGCATGCTCTAACATATCTTTCACAAGTGACAATTCCATACAATACAAAGTATTGTTTCTTGTTAGCAACTGGCTAGTAAATACAGGTGGTTTTATATGCAAAATCACAACCTCTAATAATAGCTACTTTACAAGCATGTATATTCAAGCTGTTAATTTTCAGTTGCCCTCAAGTGATTTTTTTGTTTGTTTGTTTTGTTTGTTTGTTTGTTTGTTTTGGATTACATATGCATATTGTCTGGAAAACAAGCTTGAAGCAATATACATCAAAACTACAGTCATTAATAACAGCTAGAATGTGTTATCATTACCCATTTTTTTTTTTCCAAAGTCGCTCACCCTGCTTTGCACAGCTAAACCCACCGGCCTATCGGCAACCGCACTTTTGCATTAACCTTTTCTTGCCCGAAAGGTTAAACTGCTACCTGTTAAAACTTTTACATGAACCTGACAACAAAAAATATACAGAACACTGTCTGCCTTCATCACAAACACACACACACACAGACACGCATGGGATCCCACAAGCACACTCCATACAACTACAATATTTGAAACACAAAATCCAGACAATCATTGTTCCCACTACACAGTCCCACATACAGGACGTGGCACAAGGACCCTGTAAAGACTATCAGGAAACCAGCTCCGAGAAGCATCATCACAGTGTGGGGTGGCAGGCTCAACCTTAGCAGGCGTCCCCGCAAAGGCTCTGCCTCCTTCACATCGCATGAGGCTTGGGCTTTTATACTGACTAAAATGCACACTCGTTCCGACACAGGTGGCCAGCCTATGTTGGAAGAAGTGCCAGCAATATCTATAATGGTCTGGAAGGGTCGATAGAAACATGGACATACTTATATTTACCAACTTCTAGTATATGAGTATCACAGAGAGACTGTATCAAAGGAGTTGTATATGGGGTCCCAACTCCACGGTCTGACACATTCTGCCCGTTACCCCTGATAAGAGCATACAAGAGACCTTCCCATCTCGGGTGGGAAGCACACACACCATGGGAAACCGTGCAAGACATCCACATCCCCCACCCATCTCACTTCTCCCTTTACAGCTACCCATTTATCATGAGGATATGGGGGATATAAATCAGGCTTCGTTTCCAGATGAATAGGCTCCAGGTCAAAAGCACCATCCAGGTCAGCATCGGAATTATCAGGCGTCAGAATCTCAGGAGCAGCAACAGCAAACTGATGAACATGCACAGGCTCCTTCTCAGGGTCAATAGGGCTCAGGTCGAAAGGATCATCTTCATCCCCGACATCAATCTTCGCTGCAGCAGCGGCAACCAGTGGAGGTTCGAGGGGGGGGGGGGGGGGGGGGGGCACTGGTTTCCATGATCTCATTTTTTTTTTTGACTTTAACGTCTCTAAAACAGTTCTCCAAATGACTAACAAACTTTTCACAGCATCATTGCCTTTCGTGGCTGCATTCCACAGCTTAACTCCTGCCCCATTCCACAAGGATATCTCAAATCCGGTAGACTCATAAATCTCTGGGTAACGTGTCTTCGACCATTTCAACATTAACTTTAGGTCTGTCTCTTTAAGGGTTGCTCCCTTCACCTTAAGAAGGACTGAAAACATCCATAAATCAGGGGCTTCTTCCTTAGTAATTTTCTCCCAAGTCTCGAGATTAAAAGCTTCACCGACTCCCACAATTCTTCCCCTATCTTACGCCATTGATCTTTGGAGAATAACTGTCCCGTATTTTCTAACAACCCCCTTCGTCGGCACCAAAATAAAAAGTCCACAAGTTCCTGTCGGGGTATTGAGTACCCTGTTTTCTTTGCTACGCATAGCAATCCTTCTATCGTAGCCTTTTCTATCGCTGATACAGTGAAACCCATCCTGAACCAGACCGCAGTCTGCCTGACTCACCGGTCAGCCGTGGCCACGTAATTTGAGCTCTTTTCCTGCCTCTCTCGGACAGCCTGCCTCTCTCGGGCAGCCGGGATCTCCACCTTCTCTCGTCCGCGGTCTCTCTCTCTCCTGGTATCACGTCGGGGTCACCAGAATGCCGCGGCCAGGTGGAGGGGAGAAAACACCGATACGATGTAGGTTCACAAAATGCTCTGTTTATTGATTACAAGGCTGCTCTTAATATACTGTCTTACACGCGATCACGCATTACTTGATTGGCTGCTTCGCTTTGCCCACGAGGGATACACGCTCCCCTTTACCTCTCCTGATTGGTTTCACACCTTCGCTTCAGCTTAGCGTTACATCATGCTTCTGCAATTACTGGCATCCTGTTATTGCATTCCTGTTTTGCTGATCTTGACACTTCTTCTTCTTTTAACCTGGGGTCAGAACTTCACTTTCTCACAGCTTGCTGTAGGCCTGTTCAAGCGCCCATGCTCGACCCCCAACACTCCCCGAACCCAGCCCGGAGTGTTAACCCCTTCCTTTCTGGCCAGCTCCCAGTCCCCTCCCCGAGCAGGACGTGCTGTGGTATGGAATACCTCCCCGACTAGCCCAGACCAGGCACCCTATCTCTCCCTCCTCCCTGGCAGAGCATGAGCTACTGCTGAACCCATGACACTGGCCCTGACTTCCCTCTAACCATCGTCCCAACAGAGAATGAACTTTGATAGAACCAGGTGAGTGCTGCAGTAATGATCAACATCAGCAGGCAACAATCCAGCACTGCACACAGACTCTCCTGCTACAAAAGACTATTACAAACTTAACATCATGGACCAAATGGACTCAATTGCATTATAGGGATTGGTCCATGTATTAAGACATGATTTCTTTCTATCTGTCTGGGTGTATGCAGATGTATATATATATATGTATATGATGGTATATTGAAAATGTGGGATCTGAGCATGACGTGAATGGTATGGAATAAGGGGTGGATAATGTCATGGGTTGAGCAGTAGCTCATGCTCTGCCAGGGAGGAGGGAGAGATAGGGCGCCTGGCCTGGGCTAGTCAGGGAGGTATTCCATACCACAGCACGTCCTGCTCGGGGAGGGGACTGGAAACTGGTTGGAAGGGAAGAGGTTAAATCTCCTCCAGGCTGGGCTGGGAGGGGAAACTGGAAGCTGGCCAGGGGGGGAGGGGTTAGCTCTCTCTTCCGGGCTGGCCTCGTGGCGGCGGGTGGTATCGTATTCTCTCTCCCTGTTTATTTCCTCTAACATTGATTTGTTAGTGGTAGCAGTAGTGATTTGTGTTATACCTTAATTGCTGGACTGATTTTACCTCAATCTGTGGGAGTTGTATTCCTCTGGCTCTCCTCCCCATCCCTCCGGGAGTGGGAAGGTGGGGGGGGGGGGGGGGGGGGGGAACTGTGCAGATTTACTTTAAACCACGACAATCATTAAGGAGAGACATACAGGCACTGAAACGTGGGCAACATGGGAAAGAAAAACCAAAGTGATACCAAGAATACTTTAAAAGTTTCTATACGTGAAGACCACCTAGTGAGTAAAAACCCCGCAGCACATCAGTACATTTGAATTCTTCCCATTATTTCATTATTCTTCTCAATATTTCAAGTGCTTTCTTCTCCCATCCCCACTGATTTCCAAAATGCTTTCTTTTTACCTGCTTCATATACTTCCTTCATTTTGACTTGTGAGCTGGTGGGAAGGGTGAGATTGACAGATACAGTGACAGAAGCCTGTATTAGTTTTTCAAATATGCTCAGTATGGCCTGTAACAGGACAAACATTCTCCTTGCTACTGCTGCCAGTTTGTTCCTTGTGAGCTGCAGACAAATCAACTCTTTTAGTAAGTCCATTTGACAAGTTAATCTTTTCAACTACAGCTAAGGGAGGCAGAGTGTTTACAGTAAATATGGTAATAACTTGTGGTTTCTGGATTCAGTTAGAATAAAAACTATATATCAAGAGATAACAAGGTCAATACAGACTGAGATTAAATGTATGAAAGCAACAGTCATTCCCCTAGATTCAAAAGTGATCTTCACTCTCATCAAGAACATAGTGCAAAACCCAATGTGTGCCCCTAGAGCATGACAAGATATACTGTGATGAGCAATCCTTATTAATATCAGAATTGCAGAATCATAGAATCAATTAGGATGGAAAAAAAGCCTTTAAGATCATAGAGTCTAAACACTAACACAGCACTGCCAAGTCCACCACTGAACCATTTCCCTTAGTGCCATATCTACATCTCATTTAAATATCTCCAGGGATGGTGACTCAACCACAGCTGAATACAGAATTCCAGATGCAGCCTCGTCAGTGCCCGGTACAGTGGGACAATCACTGCCCTGGCCCTGCTGGCTAGACTACTGCTGATATAGGCCAGGACGCTGTTGGCTTCTTGGCTGCTTGGGCACAAGCTACTCATGGTCAGCTCCATCAATCAGCACCACCAGGTCCTTTTCCATGAGCAGCTTTCCAGCCACTCTGCCCCAAACCTGAAACATTGCATGGGGTTGTTGTGACCCAAATGCAGAACCCAGCACTTTGCCTTATTGAACTTCATTCCATAGGCCACAGCCCATCGATCCACTCCATCCAGACCCTTCTGCAGAGCCTCCTACCCTCCAGCTGAACCACACTCTCAACCCAACCTGGTGTCATTCACAAACTTACTGAGGGTTCCCTCAATACCCCCCATCCAGGGCACTGATAAAGTTACTGAATAGAACTGGGATCCCAGTACTGAGCCCTGGGGGACATCACCTGTGGTGTTCCAGCCACCAACTGGATTTAACTCTATTCATCACAACCGTTTGGCACTAGCCATCCAGACAGATTTTACCCATCAAAGAGCACACCCACTTTTAGCTTCTCTAAAAGCAGACTACGATGATTCTTCAGAAGGAAGAGGTAGAATCTGGACTGGTGTCGTGGTTTAAAACCAAATCCGCACAGTTCGTTCACTCACTCCCCCCCCCTTGCTCCCCCAACTCCCAGAGAGTTAGGAAGGAGAATCCAAAGAATGTGGCCCCCACGGATTGAGATAAGAACGGTTTAATTGCTAAGGTATAACACAAATCATTACTGCTACTACTACTACAAATAATAATGATAAAGCAAACAACAAGCAAAGCGAATACGACACCTCACAAGCCACCGACCCATAACTCACCCCACCCTGCCCGACCAAGCACCGACCGGTACCTCCTTCATTCCCCCCAGAGCTCCAGCCCTTCTGGGTTCCTCCTGGTTACATCCTGGGCATCACGTGCTATGGTATGGAATACCTCTTTGGCTAGCCTGGGTCAAGTGTCCTGTCTCTCCTTCCTCCCAGCCTCCCCTCCTCCCTGGCAGAGCATGAGCTCAGAAAAAGGCCTTGGAAAAACCAAACATTTGAGCAGTAATTCAAAACATCAGCAAGTGTTCTCAGCCTGGAAGTCAAAACACAGCACTGCACCAGCTACCAAGAAGGAGAAAAATGACTGCTACTGCTCTAACCAGGACAACTGGAAAATACAAGGTTGAAATTAAAGTGACATGACATAATAAAAAAGATGCAATTGTTTACCAGACTTCAATTTCCAGCAGCTATGATACCATTGGTTTAGAGATCATCCAAAATTGTTCAGAAGTATTGAAATTAAACCCTAGTCCTGAATGACAAATACAGTATAAGGCTGGCTAATACCTCTTTTTATTTAATTCAGACTGTCACCAGTAAGGCTGATTTCCCTGCCCTGCTCTCTCTTTGCAATAAGGCTTAATTAATGCTGACAGCAATTACACAGAAAGAAGGTTTTCACCAGGCTCAATGCAATTCTTAGAATGGATAAGTTGTTTAATAAATATATTATGACAATTACAGAGGAGGCTGATTCTGAAATATGGCCTGTCTCAGGTGAAAGCTATGACATTTTAAATACTTTCAGAGCTGTACCATAAGAGATTCTTGTTTGAAATTCTTTCCCTTGCCTGTATCCAGACTAAAGCTTTTACATTCTCGTTCATAAGCTATAATATGAGGTGGTATGTCCTGTGGTGGGCACTGCGATATCTTTATTCTCTTTGTGGATTCCTCCATTCCCAGGAAATTCACAAGTGACCACTTACGTTTCCAGGCACTTTTTACCACCAGAGACACTGATCTCATACAGGATCTAGTGAAGCCTTCATGGGGAAGACAGAAGATTTTCTTTACTGTGATTTTTTTAAATTCTCAGATGTTATACCTATTTTGTCACTAGTCTTTTAATCTGGATGCTTTATCATGGCAGCAATACAATAATCATGAGGAACATTCTGTAATTCACCAGAACTGTTTTCAGGCACATTTTTGTATATTTACATATATAAATAAGACTGCCCACCTTTTTTGAAAAATACCTGTAGTTTTGTACATTCAAATTATTATACACATATAATATTTACATATGTGTGGGAATGTATAATGCATATGTGCATGTATAATAATTGCATATGTGCATGTATAATAATTACATATGTGTGGGCAACATTCACATATACGTCTATTGGATTCTTCTTATCTGCATCTTAGAGCATTTAAATTAGGCACATGATCTGCACTGATTCTCTAAACTATTGTATCTTTCCTTTATATAAAATATTATCACTACTATAGAGAGAGTCTTTAATTGCTGAGCCTTAAGTACATTTGATGGCTAGCAGGAAAAAACACACTGTGGAAAGACGGATATAGTGAAGCCTGAGGAACTGCTGGAGGCTAAGGTATCATTAATCAGCATGTACTATAATAGAAATATTAAGTAATAAACCTGGCCGACCTTCACTTTACAATTTACACAATTCCATCTGACAGGAACTTTCTGGTGTGGCTGGCAAGGTGACTGATTCATTTTAAGAGACAAAACCTGAGCTCCTGATTTAGAGCTGTATTGAATTGAAGTTTTATGTTATCAAACAAAGGGAACAGGTAGGAGTAAGAATTCACTTTTATAGTTAACTGAGACGTGGCTGACATTGCTTAAAAACATAAATTATACAAGTCATTAGAAAAAACAGTGGGAGGCTTATTACTGGAATGCTCAAGCAACTCAAGTAGCAAAAATTGATAGCAAAGATAAAATAGCAACTAAACAAAGAAACTGAAAGCAATGAGCAATGTCAGAAATAGGAAAAGTTTTCCACAGTTAAAGAGGCTGAAGTCAAGAAAACCTCATTAATTGTATTAGGCTTCCTAGCAGTTTGAGAAATTTCACCGAAGAAGCTATTCCCCATGTAATGTACATCCAAACAAGAAAGAAAATCCAGTCCAAACTGTTCAGAGGAAATATTTGCAAGGAGAAATGATCTGCTTGAAGATAATGTTTAGAATAAGTTTAATAAGCTTTTTTAAATCTATGCTTTCTGAAAACTATTTTAAATTCTTACAGTAGAATTTTAAGAATACTTTTCACTTGTAACAAAGTGTTTCTTGTAACAGAAATTTAAAATCTAATGAATTAGAGAAATTCTGATTTATGACAGCATCTATTTATCAGGGCCCATTTTCATATCCCTGATTTCCTTAAACGCCTCTGTAACTTCTGACTGCAGTGGTGTTTTTCTTTTCCTACATCAATTAAGCGGGAGGAAAGGCAAGTTCTGTATGTGACTGAAACTGTCAATATAGACAGGTTTCAAAAAACTTAAGCAATACCCACATGAGTATGTGTGTGTATAGACCGATATAGTCATACAATATATATAGCTGTGCATTACTTCTAAATGTATTTCACTTTTCCATGCTGCCCCTTTACTGCATAAACAAAGGTTAGGCATATACATACACCTGAATTTTCCACTGTTATTTGCCCAGATTGCTGTCCGGAACTGAACCAAGCATCTCAGTGTATATCCTTTGTTATGGCACCAGTAGACACCTCAGTAGCAGGCATTTTGGAAAAGTCCCTCCACACAGCCTCTCCTAATGACCTAAAGCCTAAAACCAAGCAGTCAAGGGAATTTGTGTTGTATGTTAAACCTTTAATACAAGCCAAATGCTGTGTCAGCACCAATTCTAGTTACTCTCTTTGATGCTATGAAATACACATGGTGACACTTCAGTCCCACAGAATCATAGAATAGTTAGGAATGGACAGGAACTTAGGATCATCTAGTTCCAACCCCTCTGACATGGGCAGGGACACCTCACACTAGACCATATCACCCAAGGCTTCATCCAACCTGGTCTTGAACACTGCAAGGGATGGAGGATTCACAACCTCCCTGGGCAACCCATTCCAGTACCTCACCACCCTCAAAGTAAAGAATTTCTTCCTCTGCTTCCTCTGCTGTTTAAGTTTCAACCCATTACCCCTGGTCCTATCACTACAGTCCCTAATGAATAGTCCCTCACCAGCATCCCCATAGGCCCCCTTCAGATACTAGAAGGCTGCTATGAGGTCTCCACGCAGCCTTCTCTTCTCCAGGCTGAACAGACCCAACTTTCTCGGCCTGTCTTCATCTGGGAGGTGCTCCAGTCCCCTGATCATCCTCATGGCCCTCCTCTGCACTTGTTCTAACAGTTCCATGTCCTTTTTCTGTTGAGGACACCAGAACTACACACAATACTCCAAATGAGGTCCCACAAGAGCAGTGTAAAGGGACAGGATCACCTCCTTTGACCTGCTGGTCATGCTCCTTTTGATGCAGCCCAGAATAGGGTTGGCTTTCTGGGCTGTGAGTGCACACTGCTGGCTCACGTTCATTTTCTCATTGACTAACACCCCCAAGTCCTTCTCCACAGGACTACCATGAATTTCCTTTTTGCCTAACCTGTAGCTGTGCCTGGGATTGCTCAAACCCAGGTGTAGGACCTCACACTTGGCATGGTTAAACTTCATGAGGTTGGCATCAGCCCACCTCACAAGTGTGTCAAGGTCCCTCTGGATGGCATTCCTTCCCTCTAGCATATCAACAGAACCACAAAGCTTGGTGTCATCGATAAACTTCCTGAGGGCGCACTCAATCCCACTGTCCATGTCAGCGACAAAGATGTTGAACAAGACCGGTCCCAACATTGATCCCTGAGGGAGAGCACTCGTTACTGATCTCCAGCCAGACGTTGAACCGTTGACCACAACTCTTCGTGTGCGACCATCCAGCCAGTTCTTTATCCCCCGAGTGGTCCACCTATCAAATTGATGACACTCCAATTTAGAGACAAGGATGTCATGTGGGACAGTGTCGAACGCTTTGCACAAATCCAGGTAGATGACATCAACTGCTCCACCCCTGTCCATCACTTTTGTAGCCCCATCATAGAAGGCCACCACATTGGTCAGGCAGGATTTTCCCCTAGTAAAGCCATGCTGGCTGTCACCAAGCACCTTGTTGTTTTTCATGTGCCCTAGCATGCCTTCCGAGAGAATCTGCTCCCAGATTTTGCCAGGCACAGAGGTGAGACTGACTGGTCTGTAATTCCCTGAGTCATCCATTTTCCCCTTCTTGAAAATGGGGTGATATTTCCCTTTTTTCAGTCATCAGGAACTTCACCTGGCTGCCATGATTTTTCAAATATGATGGCCAGGGGCTTTACAACTTCATTTGCCAGCTCCTTCAGGACCCTGTCATGGTTTAAAACCAAACCCGCACAGTTCGTTCACTCCTCCCCCCCTTGCTTCCCCAACCCCTGGAGAGTTGGGAAGTAGAATCCAAGGAATGCAGCCCCCACAGTTTGAGATAAGAACGATTTAATTTCTAAGGTATAAGACAAATCATTACTGCTACTACTACTACAAATAATAATGATAAAGCCAATAACAAGTGAAGAGAATACAACATCTCACCAGCCACTGACCCATAACTCACCCCACCCTGCCTGGCCGAGCACCGACCGGTACCTCCTTCATTCCCCTCCAGAGCTCCAGCCCTTCTGGGTTCCTCCTGGTTACATTCTGGGCATCACGTGCTATGGTATAGAATACCTCTTTGGCTAGCCTGGGTCAAGTGTCCTGTCCCTCCTTCCTCCCGGGCTCCCCTCCACCCTGGCAGAGCGTGAGCTCAGAAAAAGGCCTTGAACAAACCAAACACCCGAGCAGTAACTCAAAACATACTTGCTATCAGCAGCCGTTCTCAGCCTGGAAGTCAAAACACAGCACTGCACCAGCTACCAAGAAGGAGAAAAAATGACTGCTACTGCTAAAACCAGGACAGACCCATGGATGGATTTCATCAGGTCACATGGACTTGTGTACCTTCAGGTTCTTAAGATGGTCTCGAACCAGATCCTCTCCTACAGTGGGCCCAAGGTCTAGGTTTTCACAGTCCCTGTGTCTGCCTTCCAAGACTCGGGTGCTGCGGTCAGAGCCTTTGCCAGTGAAGACCGTGGCAAAGAAGCCATTCAGAACCTCAGCCTTCTCCAAGTCCTGTGTAGCCAGTTCTCCCAAAAGCTTCCGGAGGGAGCCTAATTGTCCTTAGTCTGTTTTTTAGCCGCTACATACCTATAAAATCCCTTCCTATTACCTTTAACATCCTTTGCCAAGTTTAGCTCCAATTGGGCCTTAGCTTTCCTAACTTGGTCCCTAACTACCCTGACAACATCCCTCTATTCATCCCAGGCTGCCTGGCCTTGCTTCCACCTTTTATAACCTCTTTTTTCTTGTGAATTTTTCTCAGCAGCTCCTTATCCATACAAGGGGGTCTCCTGGCCCTCCTGCTGCACTTCCTTCTAGTTGGGATGCAACACTCCTGAGCTTGTAGCAGGTGATCCTTGAATGTTAACCAAGAGTCTTGGCCCCCCCTGCCCTCTAGGGCTATATCCCATGGAACCTTGCTAAGCAGGTTCCTGAAGAGGCCAAAGTCTGCTCTCTTGAAATCCAGGGCAGTGATCTTGCTGCACGCTCTTCTCACTGTCCTGAGGACCTTGAATTCGACCATCTCGTGATCAGTGCATCCAAGACTTCCCTGGAGAGTCACATTTCCAACGAGCCCTTCCCTGTTGGTGAGCACGAGGTCAAGCAGGGCACCTCTCCTCGCCGGCTCCTCTATTGCTTGCAGAAGGAATTTGTCTTCCAAACAATCAAGAAACTTCCTCGATTGCTTGTGCCATGCTGTACCGTCGCCCCAACAGATGTCAGGGTGGTTGAAGTCCCCCAAAAGAACAAGGGCCTGTGAGTGTGAGGCTTTTCCTATTTGTCTGTAGAGTTCTTCATCCACAGGTTCCTCTTGATCAGGCGGTCTGTAACAGATCCCCACAGTAATGTGTCCCATCACCGATTTCCCCTCAACCCTGACCCACAAACTTTCTGTTAACTGATCACCTGTCCCCAGACAGAGTTCCATACTCTCTAGCCTATCCCTAACATAAAGGGCAACTCCCCCTCCCCTCCTACGGGGCCTGTCTTTTCTAAAAAGCCTATAACCTTCCATTCCAACACTCCAGTCAAAGGAGCCATCCCACCATGTTTCTGTGATGCCTATTATATCATAGCACCATAGATGTGCCCACATCTCTAATTCCTCTTGTTTATTCCCCATACTACAGGCATTTGTATAGAGGCATCTGATCCGAGCTCCAAATGAAGCCACCTCAGTGGCTGGAGCAGCTAGAATATTACTGCATTGCTCAGAGTATTTATTCTAGGTGCTGGCAACTGACTGGGTGTGTTGGGATGGAATGATGCTCCCCTCCCCCAACACAACTAGTTTAAAGTATCCTTTACAAGTCTGGCAAGTCTCCCAGCAAAGCCACTCTACCCTTTCTTTATCAGAGCAGTTCCACCAGCCCCCACTAGGCCTGACCTACAAATGTGGGCTCCATGTCCAAGACACCCAAACCCTTGACTATGACACCACCCTTTTACCATTTATTAACCTGTCCAGTCCTCCTTGCCTTTGGAAGGTCCTCCCCTGTGTCCTGGAGAATTGTCGAAAAGACAGTCTGAGCTCCAGAGCCCCTGACCACCTCTCCCAGAGCTCTGTAGTCCTTCTTTATACTCCTCAGGCTACTATTATCTATATCCCTAGCACCCACATGTATCACTAGAAGGGGGTAATAGTCCGTGGGACTTACTAGAGCAGGCAGCCTCTCCACAACATCCCTGATCCGTGCCCCAGGTAGGCAACACACCTCCCTTGCGACTGGGTCAGGCAGACAGATGAGCGCTTCTGTCCCTTTCAAGGCAGAGTCCCCTACTACTAACACCCGCCGCTTTTTCCTGGTGGCACCAGTAGAGATCTTCTGTACCAGTGTACCAGCCAACTGTTTCTGATGCAAGTGCATTTCGTCATCAGCCCCCTGCAAGACAGCAAAGCAGTTCTGGGTGGGTACAGTAGATTTAGGAGGAAGCCCCTTGCTTTTAATTGCTCTCTTCCTCCTTTTGTTGGTTTTTTTTGGTTACTAATTCCCAGCTTCTCTGATCAACAGCCTCCTTCTCTCCTCCATGAGTTAGAGGGGAATCTTGAGGCCCCTGTGCTGTTTGGTCCTGGAGCAAGAAGTCCTGCTTCCTCTCAGCTTCCCTGACATCTTGAAGTTCATTGATAGCATCCCGTAGCTCAGCCACCTGCTGGAGGAGGACCTCCATCAGGGAGCAGCGATCGCAGCCCTGCCCATTCTGCCCCTTTCCCTCACAAGAGCAGTGCAGGCACTCTCTACACTCCAAGCTCTGCACTGCAGCCTCCCCAGTTTCCGGCTTTGTCTGGGTGCCTACGCTGGTCACCACCAGGGCGGCCAGGGCAGAGCTCCCAGACCGGACCCGGCAAGTGCTCACCATCCCGCTCGCCTGTCCACGCGAACTGCCGCGCAAACTGCCTTGACCCGCTCTGTTTGCCCACTCTGTTCGCCACGCTCCTGGTCACCGCGCTCCCTGGGTAGATTTTTACCATCATGTTTATAATTTCAGCATTGCCTATGGGGATTATAAAAATAGTTTTGCCTGTGTAATTCTAGTGGCAAGGCTAAAATAATAGCCCTGAACTCTGAAATTGATCTCAGAAGGTAAAACAATAATGGGCTATCATTCACTCTTTTCTTATCTGGATACATTAAATAGCATAATTCACAGTATGTAGATGCTGAGTGAGAAAGAAAGGGGGAAGTTCACTCAGTGTGACTGAAAATTCAAACACAAGGAACTGAATACAAAATTACCATCCTACACCATGCTCCTCCCTGATTTGAAAATTGCTGAACAAGTTAAATCCCAATGAGCCAGGGAATGCAGAGGATCCCTGGGGTGGCAGTGTAAGGGACAGGAGATGATGGTCTTGAGCTGACCTGCTATGCTACTCGTTGTCCCATGATCAAGTGAAAGCTGGTCAGGGCCGGTATCAGCTTCCACCCCCCTCAAAGCCATGACATTAGGATACAAAGAATCCCAGCCTGGTTTGGCTTGGAAGGGGCCTTAAAGCTCATCCAATTCCAGCACCCTGCCATGGACTGGGACACCTTCCACGAGACCAGGTTGTTCCAAGCCCCATCCAACCTGGCCTTGAATACTGCCAGGGATGGAGCAGCCACAGCTTTTCTGGGCAACCTGCACCAGTGCCTCAGCACCCTCACGGGGAAGAACTTCTGCCTAAGAGCTCATCTCCCCTCTGTAAGTTAACTCAACATGACAACAAGTACACAACAGGAGAAATTCCTATCATGACATTGTGCTGTGAAAATTACAGAAAAGCCTAAAAGCTAGACAGGATTTCCTTTTTTAATATAAAATAAAGATTTTTTAACTATTTTTAAAAGCCAGTAAATGTTTTGATATCTCTTTATTATTTTCTCTATTTGGAAAACAGTAATTGCAGATGTATTTTCAATATTGTGTAATATAGTACTGACAAGAAGGAGACCTCATAGCCGCCTTCCAGTATCTGAAGGGGGGCTATAGGGATGCTGGGGATGAACTCTTCATTAGGGACTGTGGTGACAGGACAAGGGGTAATGGGTTAAAACTTTAACAGGGGAAGTTTAGATTGGATATAAGGAAGAAATTCTTTACTGTTAGGGTGGTGAGGCACTGGAATGGGTTGCCCAGGGAGATTGTGAATTCTCCATCCCTGGCAATGTTCAAGACCATGCTGGATGATTGGCTGGCATGCTTTAGTGTGAGGTGTCCCTGCCCATGTCAGGGGGGTTGGAACTAGATGATCTTAAGGTCCTTTCTAACCCTAAGTTTTCAATAATTCTATAATATGGAAAATTTGAGGTAATCCTTCTTTATGATTTTGGCTTTTGAGCAAGGGAAATCAGAAATCAGTTACAGCAACTTTTCATTAACAAAGTATATAACTCTGAAATACAGGCAAAATAGATATTTGCACAATACCTAGTGATTTACAGATTTAGCTATTATATTAATAGCTAAAAATTGACAAAAGATAACATATGGCATATTTATTTCATGCCAGTGTACAGCTGGAACTTCAGCACTTTTCACACAAAGGACATCTAAGGTAGCTTTTTCCCTCTGTGACAGCTGTGATTTTTAGGAGCAATTTACATTGAAACATAACTGAAACAGCTCTCAGAGGATCTTAAAAATGCCAGTATTCCCTTTTAAAACAGACTTCCTCAACATCTAAGATGAAAGAGTTGTGTCTAGACTAAATATCATTTAAGGCAAAAAAAAGACCATTCTCACCGGGTGCCCTATTAGTAACTATTTTGCATTCTAACAAATCTGTGGCCTCCTAGGATTTCACACTATCACTCTGCAGCACTTCATGGTCACCTGGAGCTTCACTAACATGAACAAGAACAAGAACCAGACCCTCATGGTTTAAAATCACAATTACATGTCACTGAATTTAAAGAAGCAACACTATTACTGTTACAAGCATAGGAGAAAAAAATACCAGTGACATATCCAAGTTCTTTGTGCATCTAATCATGGTGAGCAAGTACCTACACCAGCTAGACTCATTACTGAAGGAAACAGAATTGTGTATCATAGAATTGTCGAATGGTCAGGGTTGGAAAGGACCTTAAGATCATCCAGTTATTGTAACAGAGTTTTAGATCTCAAGACATAATTTAAGAGGAGGATTTGTCTTGCTTTTAGTAAACCTGAGGCCTATATAAAGGATTTCGATGAGTTTTATTAAACACATTTACCTCTTTCAGCCCAAATCTGTACTATGGCATAGTCAGGACATGTGATTTAAATCCTCTGACTGAGAAAATCAACCATGGCAAAGCCATCTTGATTTACTATTGTGTGTCTGGACAGGACACCCCCACAAAACCTCAAATTATCAAATACAAATTTGCTTTGTGAATCCATTCTGGAATGCTTAGACCTGTGGTACGCAGTTACTGATTTAAATTAAAGCAGAAAAGTTTACATGTAAATAAAAACTGAATTAGCTGGGTATTCAGAGGTAACTTCTCTACTCATACAAGTGGTTTTCAGAAAGTGAGAAAGAAAAAAGAATGAGAAAAAGAGGTAAGATACATTATGCCTGCTTTCAAAGTAAAAAACACCTTGGAAGTGTTGAAAAGTCCTGCTTTCCTTTATAATCTTGTGGGTATTTTCTGTACTAGCCACACTTATGCCCACTTCTACATATGCCCATTTCTACTTACCCCTCCAGCTATTTCATCCCCAGTCTTTGCTGACAATGCTAAAGTGGGAAACAATCAGTTTTAGTTACCCTGTCTGGTCTGAAAGTCAAACACTGTCTCTTTAGAAACTGGTTTCAAAACTATAAAATCCTGTAGTAAAGCAGCCATCTGGGTGTACCTCTCTGACCTGAGCTGATTTAAATTGGTGATCAAGCTGAAATGTATAAACCAACAGTATTAATTTTATTTTATAGACTTATTTCTGGAGTATGTCAGATTTTCACCCATGTGATAGTGTTGTATCTAATCACAGGTATGGCAGCACCCAGATGTATGCTCACTCAACCTAAAATTCCTGTGATTGCAAGGATTCACAGAACCATAGAATGGTTTGGGTTGGTAAGGACCTTAAGATCATGCAGTTCCAACTCAGCGTGAGACAACTCACACTACAGGAGGAAGGAAAGTCAAAGTCTTTTTTATTATCCTACAGCTTATGCCACCAACTGATACCATATGATTCTCCAGGTTCTCTTCCCTTGGAGAAGATACTAAAAAGTAAATAACCAACTTTATCAAACACAAATTCTAATGCAGCACCGCAGCACTGATCTCATATACAGTTATATTAATTACATCAATAAGAACACAACTCAGAGTAAAGCATTTATACAGAGAGTAATTTAATTTTGAAGCACACTACCTTTGATACACCCTTTTTTTGAGGGGGGGAATGGTTTTGTTTAGGGTTTTCTGTTTGTCTGTTGGTATTTGTTTTGTTTTCTGGATAAAAAGTTACCATCTGCTCGTTAGCCTACCTGATATTTAGATAGATATTAGAACATCTGCTGATATTCTAAGAATCAGTATTTAAAAATAAGTCTAGGAAAACATGAGTCCCAGTGTATGTCTGGTTTCTTGCAAGAGAAGACACTGAAAACTAGAGAATGTGATGATCTATTATTGCTCATCTTGAATCATAGACTGGTTTGTGTTGGAAGGGACCTTAAGTACACCCAGTTCCAACCCCCTGCAATGGGCAACGGCATCTTCCACTAGACCAGGTTGCTCCAAGCCCTGTCCAACCTGGCCTTGAACACTGCCAGGGGTGGGGCCACCTGCAGCTTCTCTGAGCAACCTTTGCCAGGGCCTCACCACCACCCTCTAACCTGAACTTTCCCTTTTTCAGTTTGAATCCATCACCCCTTGTCCTAGAGTCCTTACACCCCTCGTAAACAGTCCCCGATGAAGAGTCCCTCTCCGGCATCCTTGTAGGCCCCCTTCAGATACTGGAAGCTGCTATGAAGTCTCCACACAATCTTTGCATCTCCACTGACAAGGTAACATTTATATCTTCTATGTATTAAAAATAACATTTAAAATCTCAAAGATTCTTCCAGGTGTTTTCATTTTTGTCACGTAGTATATTTTTTACAATATAAAGATTTGAAATTGTTCTACGCAACATTTTTTTAAAACACCCATCATCACAGAGCCTTAGCTGGATCCTGCTTCTCATTTTTGTTAAACTGAAATGTATTAAATACAAACTCAGATCCCACTGAGCTCTGTTTTGGCTATAGATTTCAATTTAGCCAAATAATACTGTCCATAAAACATACCAAATCATTGTGCCACAACATGAGTAGATAGATGAGAGGACTCCTTAAGAGCTTTTCCAAACTGAAGCCTTATCCAGAGAAGACAAATGGATGTATTTGCACTTTATAGACTGGGAGATGCACAAGGAATCATAATACACTATAATTATACCCTTGCCCATAGTAGCTTTGCAAATGCATTTCATTCCTGTCACTGCCCTCTGTTATTCCACGCTACCGTTCCCAGGCAGCTGTGTACCCTAATGCTAACTTGCTGAATTTATCCTCAAAGCAAAACCTACCATTTGTACCGAACCCTGGACAACAAAAGATAGTAGTAGGAAAGGTCACAAAACTAATTTTCTCTAATCACCTAAATATGTATCCAAATATTAAAATAAAGACTGCTGTATTTGATTTGCTCCTCAGATGTTTTCAGTTGCTTTTTCTTTCAGAAAAACGGCTAAATAATCATGTCTCTAAGCATTCATTCTAACAGGTTTGACATGTACACAGATGAGGGAACAAAGGACCCAGAAGAGATGTAAGAAAATACCTTTTGAAGAAACACTATTTATTTTATAGTCTTTGAAGAGCAGCTGGCAGCAGTTCACAATGCAAGGTGAGCCTTACTAGCAACGGTATCCAGAGATCAAAGGGGTCCTGAAAGGAACAACTGCAAACTTATGACAGTTGACCTTTAGCCAGTAGAGTCGTCCTGGTGGTACAGAGTAGTTAATTATAGCTCTTTAGATGGAACTGGGTAAATAAGATTCATCCATTTCTCCACAAAAGTATTTAGAATTATTAATGACACATAAAGAAACCTGAGAGCTTTAATTATCCAGAAAAGAAGAAACAACAGCAATAAAAAAAAAAAGTCTCTTAATAAGGATTGTAAAGAACAGACCATAGTTCAGCAGGACTAAGATGTGTGGAACAGGATATTACAATACAGAAGGTGATTCTCAGTTCTTGTGTGTGAATGGCAAAGTTCTGAATAGCTGTCTTCTGAATAGCCTTATTTTGGATCTGTTTCTCCTTATGCTAGGTTATAAATCAAATATGATAGATACAGAATCTCCTGTCTCCTCTTCCCCACATTTTTAGTATTCTACTTGTTCTGTTAGAGGATGGCTTTGTTTATTAATATAAAAAACCCAACATTTCATGATAAGGATATTAGAACTGGATGATCTTGAGGTCCCTTCCAATCTAAACCTTTCTATCATTCTATGATAGCCTACTGGACAATAAAACCTCTAAGAATCTGTATAAGAATTTATCCTCACCATACTGAAGATATATGGTTACCTGAGTAACTGCAGTAGGTAAAACAATTGAACTCCCTTTGCTTACAATACAGAAGGTGAAAGAAGACAGGCTAGATACAAAAGTAATCAGTCAGTCTTCCCATTCTCACCTTGTTGACCCTCCAATCTGCAGTTTTTATGAAGTCCTGCAAACTGGTTCAGCTCTGCATTGCTGTCAACAATCAGCTCCTTAAAGGGAGGCAGGGAGACTGAAGTAACACATCTTAGAAGAGCTAGGACCTGCTTACTCCTATTGATGCACGGAATCAGACTCTGTAACTCAAAGAGTTATAAAGCAGGTATGTTTACTGCAGGCCCGGGTGCAAGGGGGATTGCTCCTCCTAACTTGCACACTTGGGTTAAGCAAGCAGATATTTATTACACACAAACATGCATATTTATTAGATTCCCAAGAGAATGACGGGGCTATTACAATTAGTTTTAGGAACTCATTGTCATAAGTCTCCTCCCTTTTGGTGCTTGCTCACTGCCCTCTGATGGTCATGGGCAGGGGTCTTCAAGACGAAGTAAGCAGTCTTCCTCATGGTGTACTTTTTACATTTGGCACAGTTAGATGCCCAGTAAACCACAAAACTAGCTGAAACCAGCCATATCTGTAATCTTCTGATAGCTGGCAAAGTTTTAGAACAGTATGACCTTTGTACAAAATTTATTGCAAGCAAAACAGGATGGGCAGACAAAGAGTATCATAAGCTAGCAGATGTTTGGGAGGCACTGTCTCCAAACCAACTGATAATTAGAAGGATGGTAAGAAATAATTCACTCATGTTAGTAAGACTACTAAATCCTGTTATCACACCACAGACTTACAACACAAACATTGTTCTCTATCTTAGACTTAAATTAAGCTAAAGCACTTTAGCCCTATATTTTCCAGGTGCCTTCTTTCCTTATATCACTATAACCAGCAATTCATCAGCTTCCATCCTCTATTTCTGCACATATAGACAGACCATGCAGGCCAATGGACAGGCAGTTGCTATTGGTGACAGACTGTGATTTAGAAGCACATTGTTTGTTAACCTTTAAGTTTAGGTCCCTAATAACAAGAGCTTTTATTTCCTAGCTTATTTGCAGTGGCAGTGGGTTGTATTGGTCACTGGGTTTAGACCCCTTGGCACTGCTGTGAGATTTGCTGAGGGAGCTGGGGGTTTATATTCTTCTTACTAGGTGTCTCTCAAGTCATCAGCCAGATACTTCCTGGCACTGTTCCCTCAGTAGGGCTAATGAATCATGACAGTTCATCTCAAATTGCCCAGCTCAAACATTTAAATGTCCACCACAATCTACCAATGAACCCATCTGACTGCCACTGGGGATCAGTGGGAGAAACTTATTAATACACATAAGATTTGACAGCACGTCAGGCTTAATCTATCACAACAGCTGAGGTAATACACTTGCGCCTTCCCTTCCCTTAGACTGTCGTAAGAGAAGAGAGCACCAGCAGTGTAGGATTGCTATGAAGTGCAGCGGTGTGATCCAGCTTTGCTATATCTCACTCTGTATCCATCCACTTCCTTATGTGGTACTCTGAAGAGACTCATTTTGTTCAGCAGAGAAGTTCTAAGCTTTGTGAGAAGTTAAATAGACATTTCTAAAAGTATCTTTCAGAAGTATTTAGGAAATCCATAACATTCTGATTAAGAAACAAATACTCATCCGATTTCCTCTTCTGTATTAGTACCATGATAGAATAACATGAGCTAATAAAACATTTTTATCTCAGTTTTGCCAATGCAATTGTTTTTTTAGTCAGAAAATCTATGTATTACCAACATGAAAAAAATAAATGGCCCAATACGTAGCTCCAGGTGGCTACATTTTCCCCCCAAAAGCCTCTAGAAGGAAACTAAGATAAAGACCTTCTCATGTTGGAAGCATTTGTCTTTGATACCATCTATACACAGATATGTAACTTATACTATGAACTATTACTAATAATTGAGGACACATTTTATTTCCAATCCAAATGAAAAAAAAAACCCACCAGTTTTCTCAGAAGTTACTGTGACCAAATGAAATTCACTTCTTTTTTCCTTCTGGTAAGGGTAATAACCAGTCAAGAGAAAAAATCTTATAACAGAAATGTCTCTGGAGGCACATAACAGGGAAGAAGGCATGTTCCAGCTCATTTACTTGCAGCAGTTATGTGTTAAATTGCGGGTGAACAAAAATAGAATATAATTCTTCGAAAAAGGCAGCAGTGGAAGGATTTGGAAGTCTATCCCAACAGAATTTCTCTTTGAGTTAGTATTTTATGGCTCAGTATTAAAATAATTACCATATTATTGATCCTGTCTATGTGGTATGGGTGTCCAAACAGCACCAAGTAATCTTTTTAGTCTTCTCCAGAAGACTAAGCCTTGGAATGATTTCTATTCACAAAAGGATTATGAAGAGGATTTCTTCAATCAGATTCCAATTGATTTCCCTTATGTCAGCAACAGCACACTCTGGAAAAACACTGTCAAAATCAGAAAACAACTGTGTAAGATCCATTTGCCATTATCAACCCCTTCTTTCAGTAATTCCTTCAACAAACTGTCACAAGTTTTGTGCTCAAGGGACAGTAAGAGAAAGTGCCGAACTGTGCGGTGCTAATGCGCTTTAGAAGTAAACCCCTCACTTAATCTAATTTTTCTTGTATTGGTTCGCTTTGTAGAGAAATTCTGATATATGTCAAATAGATTCTTCGGGGAGGGAGCTACATCTCTTCTTTGAGTAAGCACCAAACATTCCACAGCTATCTCCAGGGTCAGCAGCATCACGAAGACTGGTCTTTTGGATAGTTTCCATGCATATGCATGGTGAGGATGACTGATCCAGCAGCAAATAATAGATCTAGTCCCAAGTAAGATTTCCAGTCTGCCTGTAATCTTGGCATAGGAGCCTCAACACCTTTTCTGGTCTACTGATTTACTACTACTGCCAGCAAATCACTAGCTAGTATAGATCTCATCACTGAAGGTTACTTCCTTGTAACTTACAGTGAAACAGCTTGCTGTCATTTAGAAGATGTCAGAAAAGCAATCATTCTCATTCACAGTTCCAGCTGCCTCTTAGAGTAAGTTATCTTCTCCTATAGAAGAAGGATAGCTCTATTACGAAGCAAAGGTAACAGTAATGAAAGAATTCCCGTCCTAGACTCATCTGCAAACCATTTGAAAGCGTATGTCAAAATATGGGAAACTTCACAGCCTTTCTGAGCTTTAAAATTCATTTATATTCTTTTTCTTTTACCTTTTTCAACTCATTTCTCTTAGTTATCCCCAGACTGCATTATTTCCTCAAACAGCAGGATCCCTCCTGTCCTGTTTCTCCTTGGTGGGTAAAGCCCTCCTATTTCCCCTGACCTTGAGTGTGACACTACGGATCTTTCATTAGAGATAAATCAATGCAGTAACCGAAATATTTACACTGCCTTGAAGCATCAATGATCTAACAATTTTTGTCCCTAATCCAGTCCAAGAGACAGTACATTCTTTGAATGTGTATTGACATTATTGACACTATTCATGTTCTTTTCTTGTAAGAGAATTTGTTTGATTTCACACTGCATCAACACTCAAAGTCATTGCAACTGGATGTGCCCTGAAGGAGATACTTACTAGATGTTGGAGACCAGTTCTTGGTGGATGAGTGATGTTTAGTTCTAGTGAAGCTAGTTTAGAGTGGTTAAGTTCTGGTGAATAGTGCTGAATCTGCATTCCTATGTAATTAACTATTTCCTTCATCTGCTATATTTAAAGCACAGTGATAAAATGTTCTTAGCCACTATTCCAGCGGGCTCATTTACAATAGTGACACCCTGAAGTCAGCAAGTGTATCTTTAAATCCTTTGAAGCCAACAGAAATACTGTTTTCTGAAACAAAGAACTGATGCACTTTCAGCAATCTGAAAACCTAACCAAAGCCAACTAAACAGTTATTGGGGTTGTTTTGGGGTTTTTTTTTTTTTTTTTTTTTTTTTTTTTTAAGGACAACAGATTCTGTTCTCAATCATTATTGAGAATAATGGAAATGAATATATGAAAAATAATTAATAGTCACATTTCCATGGAAGTAGCAGGCATGCAGGGAAGACAGTTGTCTCAGCACTATCAAAACACGAAGAACAAAAACGAGATTACTGTGTGAGATTGAACTAAACTAAATCTATGGGAAGAAAGAGGGAAGTACATCGAAATCCATGTATAAAGGACAAAGATGTGAGGAGATGCAAAGCTAGGATTCTTCTCAACAAATTAACTGACATAAGATCAAAATCTGTACACATCAACATTCATGCAAGTGTGTTGACTATTGATGGATACAGTAGCTCACAAAGCAGGAAAATATGAATTAGGCAAGCATCCTACCCAAACTAAGGATATACATCATATACATGCATAGGTATGTACACATCTGTATACATATATCTCTTTCCCATTGGGAGTAATTATTTGGCTTTTAGAACAAGATTCCATGGATTACTTGCTGCTTGTTTTATAAAGAGTTCTGATTAGTCTCACCTTTTGATACTAGGTAGCATATTGCTTCAAAACCCTTCACATAGGTGGTAGTTCAACTTACGCTCACATCTTGTCAGAAACCCAGTCATTTCTACAACTCCTTTAAAGATTTTGTTTCATGTAAAATAGTTTGTCTTTTCTACTAAAGTATTTCTGTCACATGAAATTACCCACAAGATTTTCAATGCCTGACTTCTTCTCTATCTGCAGGTCCTTGCTGCAAAAACAGTGGCACCTTTCATTCTTTCTGGGTATTTGTCCCAGCATGACCAAGGTTCTGGCTCTTCTCACTGCTATAGGGCTGCCGTGTTCACTTTGGGATTTTCCCTCTCTTTTACAGATCTGTAAGTAAGCCCTTGTATAGTTCACTGCAACTTCAATTCCAGCATCACATCAGAGTAGCTCTACTAATTGATCAAAGTTCTGAGCCACATCTACTAATATATTCATGCATATGAAACACCCACAAGATTCAGAAATGTGAGTGATAAAAGTTCCTTATAAAAAATTAGGAAAAAAGTGGTCTCAGCCTGTCATGTATCAAGCTATAAGGAGAACAAGCTCATGTTGCTATTCACTTAATTCCAGTATTCATGTACCTCACTCGTACTGGCTGGTTAGCATTCTGACAGGACACTCTTACCTCTCCAGGCAGGAAAAACTCGATTTCATACCTCAACTATGAAAGCTCAGAAACATTTAATTCACTTCTCCACTGAAAATGGAATCAGTGAAAAGTCTGAATAATGCATGTGCCTTTAATCCATGGCTCTATTGCTCCTTCAGCCCTGTCTCTCCCTTGCTCTTGTTTTCCTGTATCATTTTGAATCAGAATGTATTATGCATAACGGATATTCACACAACAGTGCAAGCTGTTTGAGAATTGAAACAAAGTTCTCTGGCTTAATGAGCCTTCTCCTGAGGTGATAAATGCCATTTCTTGGTGTTGCAAAGAAGGTGTATGACCATGCTAATAACTGATATTTAACCATATATCTCCTGGTGGTAAACATTTAATTTCCCTGACTTCACTAACATAACTATTAACTCACATTGCAGCCCCTGCAGGAAACATTAGGAGAGGAATAGCAGCTCTGCTGCATTTGCACACCCAAGACACACAGTTAATGACTGTGAGTACTAAAGGTTGTTATAGCTGCTTCCAGTTTGAAGAAGGCAAATCCTTTACTGATAGAGCACCTAAAAAATTCTTAACACTGCTGCTCTGCTAAGGGTGGAAATCGATCACAAGAAAGCAATTTTAAAAGCAGAGGGCAGATGAATAATTCAGTAAAAAATATGTCAGAAATTGAACAGATAATGGAAGAACTATAAGGTTTCTACTGGTTATCATTAGAGAGGAATGAACAGAGGTCACATTAGCCTTACATAATACACAGTTTTAGATAAATTAAAATGGAAGATCTTTTGGCACAGCATCAGAATACAACAAGGGCAATACATTTTATAATGACAAAATGAAAATATTTTCTTATTGTATGACTGTTACCCCATGGAGACTTGGGCTGCCAAAATTGCTGAGACAGAAAGTTAACAGCCCTACAAATATACACAAATCAGTAATTGTTAACACAGGAATTGTTAAATAGGGGATTATGTTAGCATAGCTTCACTTTACATAAGTAAATGAAACTAACCCAGGCTAAGTGAAGTGTGTGTGCTCATATCTACAGGCATATGTATAGTGGGATGAGGAAATGAGAAGAGAATAGAATTAATGGAATACTCATCATGGTTTTGGCCACTGTATTCTCTTCCTTTATCTCGCTTTTCAAGTATTCTGAAACCTGAAGTGGGGATTCTTTTGTTTAGGCATTAGCACTTTGAATACAGAATGCATTTTCTTACTGTAAAATTTCACAACAGATTCCTCTTACAAAAGAAATTGGATAGAATTATTTCCCACAGCTCTCCCGTGTGGGTTTGCTTCTGATTCTGTCTCCTCTGACCTTATCCAGATAGTCTGTCCTCCATTTCTGGGAATGTATCTTTCTAATACTCAGGGCTGAGATGGGCCTGCAGAAAGAGGAGTTCTACGAGTTCTAGGAGAAGTGAAAAACATTCTGGCAGTATTACTGCTGCCAAAATCCTTTAACAAATATGAGTGTTATTTTTACTTTCCCAAGGAACATTTAATGGGCATCAAATATTCACAGAGGACAGATAATATTTAAATTACATCTTTAAATGATTAAAAATGTGAAACTCTCTGATAGTGATTACTAGATTAAGGCCTACAATACATTTTCATTAGGTATAATCTCTAAGGTGATATCAAGAAAAAAAGATTTCAGAACTCTCTGTGCTACCTGTAAAGAAGTTCATATCCAAACCTCTGTCTTCAGAGTGAAAAATTAATGTTTGGGTCAGTGGTAGGTAAGCTGATCGCTAAAGTTAATAAGCTGCTAAGGTAAAGGAAGGAAAGGTCCACTAACGCCATCATCTACCCCTGCCTATGCCACGGGCAGGGACACCTTCCACTAGACCAGGCTGCTCCAGGTCCCATCCAACCTGGCCCTGAACACTGCCAGGGATGGAGCAGCTACAGCTTCTCTGGGCAACCTGTGCCAGTGCCTCAAGCAACCTCACAGGGAAGAACTTCTACCTAAAATTTCATCACAATCTACCCTCTGACAGTCAAAGCAATTCCCCTGTCCAAAGTCCCTCTCCAAGCTTTCTTGTACCCCCTTAGGCACTGGGAGCTGCTTTAAGATCTCCCCTTATGGAGCCTTCTCTTCTCCAGGCTGAATAAGCCCAGCTCTCTCAGCCTGTCTCCAGAGCAGAGCTACTCCAGCCCTCCAAGCATCTCTGTGGCCTCCTCTAGACTTGCTCAAGCATACCCATGTCCCTCTTGTGTTGGGAATATGATGCTAAGATAATACAACTCTGTTTAAGGTATCTTTGTGACAAAGCCTAGTGCTGTGGGGTTTCAGCAGAAAAATACATTGGAAACCACTCCACAACAAGCATATTAATTTTTCTCTTCTTTTTCATTTCTCTTGTTTCTGTCAAATTAGTGCTTTGAATAGCTCTGGAATGTCATTGTGTACACTGGGAAAGAGCTGCCATGTTTCAAAGCATACAAAGCGCTCAAAGGTGCATCTACAAAAATCAGAAGCTGCAGTACAATGAAATAAAGGCATGCTTTTTTATAGAACATAAACAGAACAATTGACACTAACTCCTGAAGGATGCCACTATAAATGACTAAGTACTGTGTATTAATAAGAATTAATAAATGCAAAGAAAGTTAATAAATCCCCCAACTTTTTTATTTAATTTTGAAAATTTTAGTTAGTTTCAATTTATATTTCTTCCTCTAATAGTGCCTTTACTGCTATTTTGTGAAGCAGAAAAAGAAAAAAAAAAGTAAGAAGAAATCCCAGTTGGCGTAGAATCATCTTTACTAAAGTTACAGTTGAGAAGTAAGGAGAAAATCAGGTTATTTCTCTATGCTGAAGATAAAGTTTCTTACAAGCTTCCTAGAATGTTCAGTTTATTTTTTTCTGTTTCTTCCTTCAAAGTAGAGGAAGCACTAAGTTTCATGATTACTGATCCTGATTTCTTTCTTAACCAATGCTCATTTAAGTTACTGGTGAACATGCAGGGCTAATCAAGCTGAATGTGTTACTTCATACTTCTATGGTACCTATCCTCTTGCCTAAACCATGAGCCAGTTCTAGCCTGTCGTGGTTTAAACCAAGTCCCCCAACTGTGCAAATTTAGTTTAAACCACGACATAGCCACAGATATGTTATAAAGCAATACTTGTCGCTATCAGTTTGCTTCATTTTTTGAGAATATATGTGGCAAGGGTGATATTTTAGCTTGAATGTTTATGAAGAATGCATTTGATCACCCTCAGGATATGGCATTTTCAATTTCAAAAGATCCCAGATTCTGCTGCAGCAATCCTATTTCTAAATTGTGCTAATTTCTAACAGGTCCAACACCAGGAATGAGACAAACTTGATATTGTCACACAGTGCCCAATATGGGTGAAAAAGAAGGTTTCTGCTGTTTTACTAGTGTTACAAATGTTTTTGACCTCTCTCTGTCATTCACTGACCTCATCTTATAAATGATTGCATAACTTATTGCTGCAGAACAGACTCAGTCAGAGACCAATATGATCAGACAAAAAGCCATTTATTGCAGAGCATTAACTCCTTATATACTATTGCTTACACACACCTACAGCAATTGGCATATCATGATTGGATACTTGTCTTGAAGACCCTTAGTGACTAACTATATAATTGGTAAGCACAGGTGTGAGAACTTGACCTCGAACGCTTGCCAACAGTCCACAGTTCTCATAACTCAGTGAATTACAGCTTCTTCTTATCTTGCTTGCTTAGGCTTCCTCGGGCCTTCCACGGCCTTGCTGTATCCCTCAGAGTTATTCAGACCTCATGTACCAAATATCCATTCTCCTGTGAGAACACTGTCTCCACAACTTATAAAACAGCTGCATAACTTTTCAGTATAACAGAGACATGGAATGGATTTCTCTGTTTCTTCTGGATATACCCATGGGTCTCATCAAATCACCTGAATAGCTCGCTTAGCCATAACGTGAAGGCTAGTGGCAGTACTTCGCATCTCTAGGTCTAGTCTGCTAACCTTCACTCATCTATTTTATATTTCTGTTTATAATGGTATTATTGGCAAGGTGCTAGAGTCATCTGTTATGACACCAAGGAATGTGTGTGCCTCTGACATGGGCATTATAGACTGCTAGGATATAATACGGATCCCAGAAGACCTCAACACCTTCAGCAGTATGGTTTAGAGTGAAAACATTAATGTTTATCATCCAACCTATTACCGTCAAACTCTGCCTCCAGCTATGCAAGTATCAGGACAGTTCAGCAGCATTTATGTTAAGCAATTCTGCGAGGTCTTTGTGTGTTTCCTCAAACAATGCAGAATATGAACAAAGGTTTATGACACGAAAGGGTATCTGTATGTGCTTATGCAAGATGAAAAAGGTTAGCTCAAGTACAAACACTGATGCCTTCTCAAAGAAAATCCTTTT